>NW_025944675.1:13670-304437 GCF_000764305.2 Hyalella azteca | reverse complement strand
ATGCGCAATGTATGTCCTCCGTACAACAATAAGTATGCGCAATGTATGTCCTCCGTACAACAATAAGTATGCGCAATGTATGTCCTCCGTACAACAATAAGTATGCGCAATGTATGTCCTCCGTACAAAAAATAAGCTCAGAAAGCAGCGATCAGGTTGCACGAATTCTTGGTATCATCGAGCATGTTTGACGAGCTCCCGACGTACATTAAAACCCATGAACATGCAATATTGGCTTATATTTGTAATATCTCTGCGCTTGATATTATTATATATACCAATAAATGTCAAAGATATTAATCTAAATTTTTTATGTAACACTTTAAACTCCAATTTTGTGATACCTCTTGATGCTCCCACGTACGGCACACATAAAAATGAGCAAGTCTTTGTCCAAATAGCGATGCACTTATTACCCTTGTGTAGGTCGTCCTTACCTTTACTTTTTCCGGTGAAAAATGCGTATCCGGGCTACATGCAAGATGTGTGTCACTATTTGGACAATATGATTCATTCATTTTGCCGAGTGTAAGAACTACATGTCATGTACATATTGAATTCCAGAACTGCAAGTATTGCGAATACGCTGTCGAGAAGCCCGTTTATACTCAAGTGAAGCGTCAATCTTTAATTAAACACTCAGACTTTCACTTATCTTAATCTCGGCAAATATGAGCATCGGATCGGTAAACGTGTAACTTCATAAATCTGCGAGTGGATAAGTAAAAGATTGGTAAATACAAGTACAAGACTTGGTAAATATATAGTTCTCCGGACAATCTTTATGTCATGGTAAAGTCCTGACGTGAGTAACCATCCAGTATAAGTCACCGTCCAGTATAAGTCATATTATGTGTTCAGGAACACGCGAATATTCAAGCAAACATGTAGCTTGTCACTCCAAGGAACGACCGTATTTTAACTTTGATACTACAGAGTAATGTAATGTAACCGCAGTACAACCTAATGTAATGTAACTACTGTACAAACTAATGTAATGTAACTACTGTACAAACTAATGTAATGTAACTACTGTACAAACTAATGTAANTAACATTTAATAAACTTTCAGCAGGGATAATATTTGTTTATATTCGAGTCAGCAATACGTACAAAGCAAATCCTAACAAGCTCATTGCATCATCATTCAGAGTAAATGTATAAACATAGTAACCCTCATTTCCTGACATGCATGAGTCAGCATTTATAGAATAAGAATCACCCGTAACGTTGAACGAACGGCGTTTAAACTTGTACAATAATGTCAGCACTACATTTTGAGGTTAAGTAATAACAGTATGGGAAGCATTTGATACACCATTATTTTATCATTTGATACAGCATTACACTATATCTTGATACAGAACTACAGTATCATTTGATATAACATTAAAATATCAGCACGATATTCTGAGATGAAGCAACACCATTACAGTATCACTGATACAGAATTACAGTATAATTTGATACACCATTACAGTATCATTTAATATGGCACTCAGTGGCACCGCCTTGTGGCGTACAGTGGCACTCACGCTAGGAGCAGGAGACGGAGGCTGGAGCGCGGGGCGGGCTTGACGTTCTTAACTAGAATGCCGGGAGTGTACTGAGTCATGGTGGCTGTTGATGTGGCTGCTGAGAGGCAGGCTGATGCAAGTGGTGGAGGCTGATGTAAGTGGTGTAAGTGGTGCAGGCTGATGCCGGGAGTGTACTGAGTCATGGTGGCTGCTGATGTGGCTGCTGAGAGGCAGGCTGATGCAAGTGGTGGAGGCTGGTGTAAGTGATGCAAGTGGTGCAGGCTGGTGTAAGTGGTGTAAGTGGTGCAGGCTGATGCAAATAGTGTAAGAGGTGCAAGCTGGTACAAGTGATGCGAGTTGTGCAGGCTGATGCGAGTGGTGCAGGCTGATGCAACTGGTGCAGGCTGATGCAACTGGTGCAGGCTGATGCAAGTGGTGCAGGCTGATGCAAGTGGTGTAAGTGGTACAGGCTGATGCAAGTGGTGTAAGTGGTAC
The DNA here is from genome assembly GCF_000764305.2 of Hyalella azteca. Classification (NCBI taxonomy): domain Eukaryota; kingdom Metazoa; phylum Arthropoda; class Malacostraca; order Amphipoda; family Hyalellidae; genus Hyalella; species Hyalella azteca. Next base: position 302,425 of record NW_025944675.1, on the reverse strand, counting down.
AGGCTGATGCAAGTGGTGTAAGTGGTGCAGGCTGATACAAGTGGTGTAAGTGGTGCAAGCTGGTGCAAGTGGTGTAAGTGGTGCAGGCTAATGCAAGTGGTGTAAGTGGTGCAGGCTAATGCAAGTGGTGTAAGTGGTGCAGGCTGATGCAAGTGGTGTAAGTGGTGCAGGCTGATACAAGTGGTGTAAGTGGTGCAAGCTGGTGCAAGTGGTGTAAGTGGTGCAGGCTAATGCAAGTGGTGTAAGTGGTGCAGGCTAATGCAAGTGGTGTAAGTGGTGCAGGCTGATGCAAGTGGTTTGAGTGGTGCAGGCTGAGGCAAGTGGTTTGAGTGGTGCAGGCTGATGCAAGTGGTTTGAGTGGTGCAGGCTGATGCAAGTGGTGTAAGAGGTGCAGGCTGATGCAAGTGGTGTAGGTGGTGCAGGCTAATACAAGTGGTGTAAGTGGTGCAGGCTGATGCAAGTGGTTTGAGTGGTCCAGGCTGATGCAAGTGATGCGAGTGGTGCAGGCTGGCGCAAGTGATGCTTCTTGCAGCTATGTTTACAGGACGCTGCTTCTGGGGAATTAGGAGGCGTTCATGCGGCGTATTACCAGCGGTAATGTAGCGTATTACCAGCGGTAATGTAGCGTATTACTGGCGTTAATGTAGCGTATTACTGGCTTTGCTGTGGCATATTACTGATGTTAATGTAGCGTATTACTGGTTTTGCTGTGGCGTATTACTGGTTTTGCTGTGGCGTATTACTGATGTTAATGTAGCGTATTACTGGCTTTGCTGTGGCATATTACTGGCGTTAATGTGGCGTATTACTGGCGTTAATGTAGCGTTTTACTGGCGTTGCTAATGTGGCGTATTACTTGCGTTAATGTGGCGTATTACTTGCGTTAATGTGGCGTATTACTGGCGTTGCATGTTCCTGTTAGATTTATCGTTGGATCTCAAGACTATAACATTCTCGTCGCAGCGAAGAAATTGAACCTTTGCGTTTGTTTCTTGAAATAGGCCACCAATTTAATATATTTATTCAAAATAAAGTGAAGTTCGTCGACGGTCACTCGTATCAGTATAGTGGAAAGGAATCGTTTCTTTTTTTTTGTATTGGATTCAAATGGATGGACAGTGGATGCAAGTACGTTAATGCCCTTTCATGTGTGTTTTTTTTTGGAATTTAGGCACTTTTCGTATTATTCGAATAAGGAATGAAATTGAAAATCATTAGCCAATAGCGCGTTACGGCGATAGTTCTTACATGTTCGTGCTTCGATCAGTAGTGAGATAATATGCTTTTGCCATCAAATGTACTGTACTTATTCCAGACTTTTCAGAATAGATGTTATGATAATCTTCATAATTGTATAGATTATAGATGGTGTGCCTACTATAATATGCACCTCGCACCATAGGTCATAATTTTTGCCGCCTAAAATTACGTTATTGATAATAACGCGCGGTGTTCCTCTAGCTATAACACGGTAACACATTCGTGAGGTCATTCGTTGAACATTTACACCCGTATGCAGATCAGCTCCGGTCTCTGTCTTTAGTCTTCAGCCTACCGCATGAATTAAAAATTGCGTGTCAAAATTAGCTTATCGAAATTAGTTTAAATTCTCAAATTAGATGGTTTCATACTAAGCATTTATACTATGTTCTAACTTTTATCAATTATCAAGCGTAACCTGTATAACAACCGCAAATTACACCAGGCTATGTTAAATTAAAATTTTTAGATGAAACTGGAAACAAATTCGCATTGCGCTATTGTATGTGTTCATCAAATTATTCACGTTTTGTTTTATTTGTTTATTATTGTGCATTACTGCATTGTGTATTATTATATTGCTTATTTATTGACTAGTCCCCAACAATGTTTCAAGATATTAAATTTTGCTGCACACCTCACGTTTCATTTTTCATTCACTCTCATTATATCTAATTTCAACCTGTTTTGCAAAGACTTGATTTCAGTTGGAATTCGCCCCCAGTTTGTAATCTTGATTTTCCCTGAGTTATAATCTTAACAAATTACTAAATTTAAATAGCTAATTTTCCTCCGCAAAATATTTCTCAAATTAGCTTTTCGGGAATTAAACAAATTTTGCATTCAAACTAAATACAAACTAAAGCCTTGAACTTAAATTCTTTCACTATTTTCTGAATCTCAACTTATTAACGGAACGATTTTTATTATTTAGCTTTTTAATGGAGTAGAAAAGAACGAAGCAACATCTGCACTCTTGAAGTTTGACATTTGCAAATATTAAATAAAATTTTAAGTCCGAACTTGCCTTCAGATTACAAACAAGTTATCACTAGAAGTTCAGGTTGCATCGCACACGGCGATGACTGATTCTTCGACGGAATCAACCATATATGCCCCAGAATTATATCGAAATTCACAGACTGTTTGGAAGGGAATTATGAAGCCGATAATCGTACTTAAATATTTAACGTAGTTAATGATCAAACTAACGTGTAATGAAGAAATAATTAAATTTAACATTTATGATCATACTAACGATTGATCGATCAATTCTTGAACTGATTATGCATCTAAGGTCCATTATTCCGACGTAGACCAGGAAAGCCTGAGCGGGTATATAACGAGGTAGGCCAGCATGTGGCCGGCGAGTGGCACTCGCGCCATGGCGCTGTCAGGACGTACGCTGCTCCGGCCGCGACACCAGGGAGCCCTACGTGTACTTCCCTAGAGAGGCAGAGACCAACCGCTCCCACTTTACGGGGGCTTATATCGCACAATAGACATATTTACCAGTCAATATAATGCAAGTAGTCGGGAGGTACTGAAGAAATACCTAGGATAGTATTAAAATCTTTTAGAATTAATTTTGAGTCTAATTACTTCATACTTGCAGAGAATAAGGACCAAGGCAATGAAATGGAGAAATGTTCATTCAATTCTCAAACTCTAGAAATTAATTTCATTGAATAACTTGAAATGAAAAAGAATATATCGCATACGTCCAACATGAAAAGTGATCGGTGATACAGACGTATAACATCTAGAAAGATGTTACCAAGAGACCGAACATTTTATAATAAAAAAAGTAATTGGTATATTGGATTCATAATATCCGCACGCAAATACAGTTTATACATACTCCATGTTACTATCGGTCTGTCTAGCAAGAAATTTTTGTTGAACTGTTACTTTGGAGAGGTTGTTGATTTAAAATTATATTACCCAACATGAGACTGGTTCCTGTTGATCTCTATCAGTTAGTCTTGTAAGTAATTTTATTAAACTCTGTTTCTTAGGAGAGGGTGTTACTTTAAACTTATAGGCAGGATTCAAATTGGTCCCGGCCAGCAGAGATAGTAAGTATTTTTTATTAAACTCTGTTACTTAGGAGAGAGTGTTACTTTAAACCCATGGGCATGTTCCAAATTGGTCACGGTCAGTAGAGATAGTAAATAACTTTTGTTAAACTCTGTTACTTAGGAGAGAGTGTTACTTTACAGTCATATATTCCTCCCCGCGTGGCAGGTTCAGGTTGGTTCGTTGTGTTGACGGCATCTGGGGCACCCACTTCAGAAATGGGACTTTCAATGATAGGCATGGTCGTCAGAGGGGCGAGTTAGGGCGACCATTTACAAATTGATTATTACTTAGTTATTTGGTATTACAATTTCCAAGCCAGACCAATTCTAGTCTTCATTCCAAATTTCTATTTTTCACTCAGTATTTTTGCATGATAGTTTTTTATAAAATTAAAATGTAAATATTTATTCAAATTACAAATTGTTATTATTACATATTATTACTATTAAGTACATCGCTTATTTCTTTTCATAGCCTGCCTACCATCGTGAAATGATGTAGTTTTGTTACTTGGCAAAACAAGGCATTTTTTACGCAAGATTATTTATTCGTAATAACCTATTTCAAAGACTATTACCTATATTCTCAAAACTTGTGCTCTCCTTTAGAGGGATGACACATAACGTTACCATTCATTTTTATTTTATTTTTGTTCCAACAGTCGCTGTATTTCTTTGAACTATCTTGTATTAACAGCCCGATGATGAGTTACCAAGCGGAGGGAATGAAACTCTCATCGCACGTATTAACCGATGAAATACTCATTGTCCTAAATTATTTACTAGGTAAGAGTCAAACTTCATCCTTATCTTCGACTTATACACAATAAACTTTTAAACAATATCTTTTTCGACAAATAAACATCAACCTTTCAGCAGGAGGTTGACATGGCTCCCGGTCCCTTCATTCAAAGCCACGAGAGGAATGTCTACATCGACTTCTCACACGCGCTTGTCACGGACGGTACAGGAATAATCCTGCCTCGCCCTGGCGTAAAAAAGGATCTCAGCAACTTTTTGAAGCCTTTCTCTGTCGTGGTGAGTTGACTTCATTTAGAATTACCAGTTCAAAGTTCATATGGTATTACCAGTTCAAACTTCATATGGTATTACCAGTTCAAACTTTATATGGTATTACCAGTTTAAAGTTCGTACGGTATTACCAGTTCAAACTCTATATGGTATTACCAGTTCGAAGAAAAATGTGATACTGCACGTCTTGCCTTTGCGAGATAAGTTGACTTTCTATGTATGATATATCCTAATCAAGTTTTATACACGAAAAACGCTCAACTAGGCCATCTAATGCTTATAAATTTAAAAAAAAACTGAATCTTCTACTCCTTAAAAACTTTTTGAAACCTAACCTAGACACCTACTGCTTAATGCTGTTGAAAATATCACTCGCTTTTCTCCTGCTGAAAAATATTAGAAAAACTCGATCATCTGCGGCGTAACAGAAACAGGTGATCGCTAATGTCCTATTGCATCGTTATCACTAATAATGATACTCATCAGGTGTGGACTGCACTGCTGATCTCCGTGTTGGTGAGCTCCTAATCACAATTTTCCGGCTTGTAACTGAGGAAAAAATGGAAGAAAATCCAACAGAAATGAAGAAAAATCCGGAAAATTGCCCGAGTCAACTCGATCGCGTCCGAAAAACTGTGATGATACTGAAGCTGCTAGGAAGTGAATGGGTTTTTCCCGCCACGTACCATCGTGGTAAGATGCCCGAAGCTCGCTATTTTCTGGTATAGGTTAGTCAGCTAATCACAAGAATCCTAACTATATATATACATATATATATTATATGTATATATGTATAAATGCTGCCTTAAGATTGCTCTAATAACTTTTATTAGAGCAATCGTCGGCAGAGACTTCTATATTCTAATTAAACAGCTTATATTGACATCGATTCAAAGTTAATAAGTGATGATAAAATTGATAATAATTAAATGTGTTCAACTTTCGATATATTTACCTCTATTAGAGTAACTGCACTATCGTCAGTAATAAGATTAGAGCTTCATTTAACTCTTCGTTTACATTTAGATTTAATACTTGGACTGAACAATAAGCAGTAAGTGGAAGAATCAGCCACTATAAGCAGTCACACGTCGCACATCTTCCATAAAGCATTCAATCACACTTATGTGAAATTTAGAAAGTATTTTGACTCAAGTCTAATGCTCTCCTTACACCAATCATGTTACAATAATTCAATTGCTGATTTTTCCGGGAGCGCAGCCGTGCACCACCAATTTTGTGCACCAATAACTACGGGCAATAAGCCCTGAATCGAACGCCTTGGATCTCTCCTGACCTACACCAACCAGCCGTGCACCACTCGGCTTTGTCCTCTTCCGGCCTTGACCACCACCTGCCGTGCACCACCAGGCCGCGGATCGAATATGACTTCCAGGCATCGTTAAATTACGTAATTTTACGTTCACCGCATCTGAGGTTAGGTTTCAGATAGCATAGTTCTGTTCCAAAATTTATCGTCCTTCGACAAGTGGCCGTTCAACCGAGGGCTGGTTCGACCCACGGCCTAGATACGGACGGCTTGAAGTGTTGAAGGCTACGTTCCGGTAGGCAACAATCATGATGGTCCATTATATCCAGGGCAGTTGTGGTCTTCGGCAGGCGACCCATTTTTCCAACTGCTTGAGGTAGAAACCGTCTCATCGAACGAATCGCGACTGGACACGATAAACTTCATCCTACATAATTGCGGGTAGTGGTAGCTCATGTGGAATTAACGCAGTAAGCGTATCATTTCATTTTGGTGATAAGGTCTCTTGGCAGTTCGTGTTATCTCATGTCTTTGCAGTATGGCCAGTGGTGCGCGCGTCTTCAGCAGCAGCGGAGTACGTCTTTATAACGTGGGCATATGCATATAGAGCACGTGTTTATTTAGCCATTTGAATTGCTTCACAAGTGTTAAATATTGATGTGAGACGAGGGTATCTTTAAAATACAGAACAAGGAATTTAAGCTCCGCATCATCTCTCATGATGAGGATCTGAAAACAGTGCGGAACGGAGCACCTTTGCACATCATGCATACATGGAAATACAATAATACAGAAGAACATGTTGAAACTCTTGCGTGAGATAACATTTAGGTCAAATTTCATTATCCATCGCCATGAAATAAAATTCTGATTATAGTGGTTTATGGTTACCAGTTATTTAGAACGATCGTCTCACTCTTCTTATAAAGATAACGTAGAGATAAGTAAGTGTACAGTGCAGGCTTGCTTGCTTGCTTGCCAAACGCATGTGCAAAGAAAAAATTTATCACGAGAAGAAAGTAATATGAACGGGTTTGTGTTTGAACTGAAGCAAGGAAACGTTCAACTACTGGTTAGGAGTCTTGAATTCAATAGAGATTAAGAAAATACTTCATGTGTAGAATATGCACATGCCTTCTATAAACGAAAATTTACCTGAAGTGAAGAATTTTGAAGAGAAGCGCTCATTATAACGTATTAGCAATTCCTGACTCTTCTGTACATTGACGGTAAATCTAATAATGTACAAGAGCCAGTCTGACTGAAAAAATATTTGTGAAACTTGAATTGTGTTTGAGTCAAAGCTCCGAACTGAACTTTTCATCTCGAGTGAATATTCTGATGACGAACATGACGGGAAATTCGTCGAAATTCATGCTGTTGATTGTGGTCATCACGAGCCTTGGTGAGCAGAGGGGTTCGTGAGTAAATATAGCTAAACTATTGCGATTAAGGCAGTATTTGCTGACTATTTATTGACTAGAGTTAGCTCTGCATTCCTCCCTCTAAGTATGTTATATATGTAGGAATTTATTTTGTTAATATTAGTTTTATTGTATTTTAATGGTTGGTACTTAAAAATTAGGTAACTGATTTTGTCTGACTCACTTGCAGAATATATTCATCACCTCTCTGGACCATTATAAAATGGTTACACATTTGTGAGAAGAAGAATAAGGAAAAGTATGTGTTTCGATCTTCTTGTTGTAAATTGTAAATAAATACCTGCGCAGTAGATCTCAAATCTTACTTGCCTTCAAAGAACTTCTCGGTATTTATTTTCCAAACATGATTCAATTTACTAGACATAGAATAGCGAGGCTGGATTTTCCTCTTTTCCCGAACCTTGTCATAAAAACCTACGTTGCATTCAATGTCTTCGATGTGGTTTGATTTCTTTGAACAAACATTCGGAGTATAAAAAAAATTTAGAATCGGATTGTTGGTAACGAATGCAAACATATATATCTCCTCGAATATATAAATCCTCTAGTAAAAGGTGAAATTAAATTCAAATTTGAGCTCATGCTCATCAGTTATCATGATTCTTCAACTGTGTTAAAAATTTTAATTTTGCACCAGTATTGTCAGGTTTTCGGTTCAGTGACAACCTGATGTTCTTTTTGAATGTTTAATTAGCTTGTGTCGTTAATTAATATAGTTCTTTCATGAGGGTCTGGGATTCAATTAGTGGTCCAATAACCAATATCGCAGGAATAAATGATGAGACGGGTACTTCCAAAGTAGTAATTAGTAAATACTACATAGGATTACAGGGTGAGGCACGTTGAGTAGATATTAGTAGGTACAAGTTGATTAGAAGGTTGAGTTAACGACACTTTCACCAGTGGAGTTAGTGCCGGAGTCGATAAGATAGATTTAGTGGACGAGTTTACTCATGAGCTACGAGTAGACTACAGCTTAGACCTTAGAGGCTTGGCCTATGTCTAACTTGTGGTTAGCTTGAAGAGCTCACATAGACGCTTACTACAACTACGTCACGGAAGGTGACGTGAGGGATACTTCTGACAACATGGGTGGTGACGTATGCAACAAGTCGCCTGACAGTATGTTAACAGTTTGACCCAGAGATCGGGTCTCTGAATTATGCAGAACTTTTTACAGGAGTGAAGGCCGGGCCGCAAAAAACTGTGCTCACCACGCCTCTGGAGGAGATGACATTCTGCTTCAGAGTCGGTAGCCCGGAAGACTATGCATCGGAGGGCCTCACTATAGAAGAGCAAATTCAATGGAGCTACAACGCTTCGGTTTGTTTAATATTTATAATACCCTCATTATTATCAATATTATATGATATATATAATTATATATAATATATTATTATTAATGCCCTTTTGAAGTTGTGTGTGATGATTAACATGCTATCTCGGGGTTCCTCGGGGAGTTCTGTGATATGTAGCTTACTACATCAGCATAGCTCAGAAGAGATCGTGACGAGTATAGCATGCTGAGAGGGTGTTGCTTTGGGCAGTTGAGAGTGTCGTATGCTAACTAGGCTGTCTTCGTAAATTTGTATGAGAGTGACAAACTCGTGTTACTCTCGAAGTTGCGTGTGGTAATTAGCATTTTAATTTAAGGTTCCTCGAGAGATTGTGTGTTGTTAAAAAAACATGCTAACTCGACGTCTCTCGGAAAGTTCTGTATTAATAGCAAGATCATTTAGTGTTGAAGTGACATGCTTAATGGCCTTACCCGGAAGCTATTGTGACATGACTTGTTGACTCGGCGTACCCCGTAAGCCAATGTATGGAGGCATGCTAACGCGGTCAAATTCAAGAGGATAATAATGTTAAGTAGCATGTTGAATGGGCCTTGTTTGGTAGGATCATAGCATAAAAACAACAACAAAACATAAAAATAATCTCTTAAGCAACATTGTACGTTGCTTGTGAAATGTTGTCTGATAACAACATATTTAACCGGTGATGCTTGGAAGGCCGTGTATGTTATTAGTAGCATGATAAACTTAGCGATACTAGGAAGGTTGTGTTTGAAGATCCTGTATGTTAACTCAGCGTTGCTTACGCATAAGATTATGTGACATGTAACATGTTGTTTAATCAGCGCTGTTCGGAATGTTGCATGTCATAAGTAGCTAATGTAACCCAACGTTTCTTGATGGGCTGTTTATGATGGATAGTTAAATGGGAGCTTACTCAGGGCTTCATATTGTGAACTCAGCGAAAGATTTTGAATCACTGATCTAAATACAAAATGATGGCAAATGCAGCTTCTGGTATCGAATCTCGCATTTATTTTATTCTTTCCTAAATACTGAATGGGCTTAAAACTATTGCGAATTATCCAAATGTAATGTTTGCATTTTATGATGGGCCGTTGAAAGAGGTTGGATCGCGTAAGGCAATAGGTATAATATCTTCTGTTCAGAAGTAAAATTTTTAGGATATGTATAAAATGACTGATTAAAAATTGCTTAATTCAAAAGTTTTTGCAAGCTATGCAGCTGCAGTGTCATCAGCACAATTAGTGGGGACTGGGGCGCATATCACAGTTTAGGACCACGGCTATTGGCTGTGCGGTGGGTAAAATTTACCTCTCCAAGAATTTAAAAGCAAAGGAAATGGCAAATAAATCCAAAATATCTTCATGATATGAGTACTTATATTTACTGCACATTAGCCCTGGATCGAACGCCTACTCTACACATGTAATACGAAGTTATTTTTATCACATAGGAATTAGTCTAAGGACTTCGATAATTTTTTTGGTTAGCTTTATACTATTTATCGGTTCTGAATTTATATAAGAATTTTCGCTTAATATTCACATAAAACGGCATAAAAACACATTACACTTTATAAGGTTTATCTTATGTAATTATGCCTTCGATTCACATTCAAGTCACTCTTGATTGAATAAAAAAAAAACAAATAGAATAATTTAGAAACACCCTGATCGAAAGTCTTCGTGGTTTTATCAACTTAGATCAACGGTGGTTTAGTATAAAATCAGCATATGTAACAAGCTCCATAAATTAAATAGCAGCATTTTAACCAGATTTTCGTTCAATTACTAGGCTGTTTATTTTTACAACTTTGCACATTGTTGCGTTCAACATCCACAACAGATTTTTACTACTCACATATTTAATACAGATTGTGCTGAATGAATCTGGACTGAATGTGGGCCCCACCAAATTTTTCACAGACGTGCCAAGTTCACTGTGTTCAATTTTCAGTTGTCGCTGTTCATGGTCGTTAATGTCACTAAAGGGGAAATATTCGACGCCGCCACGAGCACCGTGAAGGTGGACCACGACCTCCTCAAGCAGGGCACGCACGAGCTCTCCTACCGCGCCGCCGTCAGAGGCGCCGGTCGGCAGGTACGCAGAGCGACGAGAGACACGTACTTGACTGGGCCTATACTTTCAAAAAAAGTTAAGAGATCGTAAGTTCATCGGCCAATCATTGACGGCCTTTCAAGCAAAATCCACCAATCATGGACAAGAAAATAGAGCGTAAGTACTTACGATCAATTAGCAAGTTTTGAAAGTATGGCCTCCTGGTGCGTTAAAGCTAGACCAGGTGACACAAAGATGGGCTGGCTTAGGTAAGGTAAAGATGGGCTGGCTTAGGCGAGGTAAAGATGGGCTGGCTTAGGTAAGGTAAAGATGGGCTGGCTTAGGTGAGGTAAAGATGGGCTGGCTTAAATGAGGTAAAGATGGGCTGGCTTAGGTGAGGTAAAGATGGGCTGGCTTAGGAGAGGTACAGAAGAGGTGAGGTAAAGATGAGCTGGCTTAGGTGAGGTAAAGATGGACGCTTAGGTGAGGTAAAGATGATCTGGCTTAGGTGAGGTAAAGATGAGTGGGCTTAGGTGAAGGCGTGACCGGAAATATAAGCTAAGTTTTATCAAGTTATGAATGGGTTCGAAAGATTAAATATGGTTAGGCAACGTATCGCTAGGTTTTGGGACATTTGAAAGTCAGATTGGAACACATAGAATAATATTGTCTGACAACTAATTGATAAATAACTATATTCTTTCTATGCATGAAAACATTGGAAGTGTTGCCATGTAGGAACCGGTTCGAATTAGGCAGGGATGATGTGTTTAATTTCAACATGTTAAATGTTATTGCCGCTCCAGGCCCAAGCTAAAGGACTGTATGAAGAAAACTCTGATGGTCGCATATATTGTTCCGAATTAGCGGAATAACATACTCAACAAGTCTTCACAATTTAATGCAACTATCGTTGTTGAATTGTGAAGTAAGCCCACATTGATTCATCACATAACGACACTGTCCAGTATAGCAATAATTGACCTGCTTCGGAGTCTGAGTTGTCTTTGATACGAGCAGCGCTACCTGCTGGTGCTGCTGGACCAGGCGCTCGTGGCGCCTGAGAACGAGTCTGTGAGGTACCACGAAAACGACTCGTCCTTCGTCAGCGTCACCGTCACTAGCAGGGGGCCCATCACCTTCAAGTGGAATAGTTCCTGCTCAGGTAGCGACTGCCACTGAACCACTATAGGAGGTATCGAGGTTGTGAGGAATCAGCAAACAAAAGGACCCAATGCAATGGAGCCCTAAAAATAATCGTTAGGCAATAATTTAATGACTTTAGTAATGTATAGGATTTTTCCCCTTCAATCTTGCTATTTTATGAGGATGTATCTGAAACCAGTGTCAGCCAATTGATATATAATATTAGCGCTCTTGAATACTTAGGAAGATTTGCCAAATTAACGCTCCTTAAAATATCCTAAGGTTTTTTTAATGCAGATAATGAAATTTTTTATCTGAAATGGCTTACTGTTTTTTTTTCAGGCGTGGAATTCCCAGCTGACGACCCAAAAGAGTTCCCACCAGTAACAACACACTATGAGGATGAAACAGACAACTTCTTTTCAGTGCAGCAGTCGGTGGATGAACCACAAGACGAGAAGTGGCGACCTAGCGTCTTGCTCTGGATTGTCATTGGTGCTGCATCGGCTGTGCTGCTGCTGGCCCTCATCGCTGGTGTTTTGTTGTGTATTCAGAATTCGTCGAACTCTAGAAAAGCTCAGCTGCTGCGAGCAGCTGCAGCTGAAAGGCAGAAGCAGAACATCACAAAAGAAGCCCACCGACTTTCATACATCGAGCAGATTCGCTGGACGGAAATGGATGAAATCGCAAGAAGTGAGGCATGCGTTCAGCTCATGCCCAAAACATAAGAAGAAAACCCGACCAGTTGAGAAACTTTTGAATCATATTGTAGACGTATATAATGTATAATATCGGATCAAAAGTACTTTTGGTTTGGTAAGGTAATGCCATTCCACCTCATCAAACAAATACTGAACCTGGATATAGGTCGCAAAATTATGGATAGGACAATAGGTCACATTTATTTCGTGTTGCATATCATGTAATGATTCATTCGTAAATTTCGATTGACGAATAGTTTTCGTTTTACCACCGTCACGCTTGTTTCTATTGATCCTAATATCTTGCGAATAGTTTTATAGGGAATATTTATCGCAGAATCAACTTGTAAATTAATGCATCAAGATGCAGTTCCTGAATTTGATGTCCAATCTTCGGTCCGGGAAGTCAATTGCAAACAGGGATGTTCAAAAATACCCTTCTGCACAACTGTATATCAGCGGCATTATGCGTGAATGGAGTAAATAAAATGCTCCGTTTACTCCTTTCCAGTCGCATACAGACTGTGTTGATTAAAGGACAGCTTCTCGAAAATATATTTACGGTTGAATATGCAACGTTGGGCACAAGCCCATGTTTTGTGGTTTAAATAAAGCGTTTGTAAAAGGCGTTTGTGGTGGGTTAATGGGCAAAAACGAATATGTTCCTTCGACAATTTGAAAAAAAATCGGACACCGAATTATTAATATCAACCAACTGGCTAACAAGAGTGGAGATTGGCATGAGATTTCAGCCCATTTATGGTATTGAATTGTGACAAATTTAATTGATTTTTTTTGTATTTTAAAGTAAATTTCTATAAAAATTAGTTACAATTCGTCATCAAACTTAATCGATGTTGCGATAAATAGGGAATAAAACCAATAAATATTGTATACTTTTGTTTCAGTTGAGTCAAAGAAGATAAACCGTACATAACAATTCATAACACATCGTATTCGACATTCAAGAATCTGAAAATATTTCTCTAGTTCTAGAAAATATTTTATTTCTATAGACATTCATGTACAATAATGCAATAATAAATTTTAAATGAAGGAAAACATGCCATCTCTATACGCCTTGATAAGCTCGGCCTACCGCATCAGTCCTTTCAATATTAACATGATCCTAGTAGTTATAGAAAATACTCGCCAGCTTGATGACGAAGTAGAAAAATAGGAAATTGAATAAGAACAGCATAAATTAGATGCAGTTAAAGCAGTAGTAGAAGTAGTTACGGAGAAATGCGGAGAATTTAAGTAGTGGTCGTCTATAAGTAATTAATGGTTCAGTTACTAAAAAAATTACTTAAATTATAAATACTATATTCCATTTATATTAATAAAATAAAGGAAAACAACACCGAGAGAAAAAATATTTGTAATAGCAGCAGTATAAGAAGCACGCGTGTAGTATTATTGATGACTGGATAAAACAGTAATCCTAACATACATGGTTAGTACATTAATTGTCAGAAGTAAAGTTTGAACGGATAGAATTACAACTAATTGTAGGAGCAGGAGTAGTAGTAGGACTGTAGGAGCAATTATAATAAATAAATAATATAGAAGTTACTCCATTCGTTTTCACGTAACAAATATGTGAATTATGAGAATCTATGAGTCGACAAACCCATCAGGGTCTCCATCGACATGGATTGTGAAGAATTTAACGCCATCCGCCATTCAGGCTGTAAACTTTACAAGCAATGAGAAGCAACTATGAAACCCAAATAAAAGATTATTGGCTGCCACGGAGATTCATCTAAAGAAATGAAAGCAATTTTCTATATGTTCACACAAACTAATTCCACTGAAAATACCACAGTCGTATTTTCATTTGTAGAGCACATATACACTAATACGATAAACTGTTGAAGTTCACTGGCCCTTTTCAATTAATTTTCCAGGAATCAAAATTTTATTTTTAATAAAAAAGGCCAAGAATGGAATTCAAGATAAATCGTATAGTTGTTACTTTCACTTCACCGCTAGAATAGAAGTTCTGCACGACGAAGTTCCATCTCCTGAACAGTTAAATGGAAAAATGGATTAAACTTCGGACAACCTCTTTACCGCTATAAATTACATATCAGTTATGGTTACAATATAACTAAAACGAATTGTACCTTCAACACTTATTAAAGGATATGCCATTAGATTAAAGAGAATAAAACCTAATCGTCAATCGCATCAGTGCATATCTATGGTCGAAATAAAAAATAAAGAACACTCAATTTGGCACCGAATGCGACACATAATGTGTGGGGCCTTTTTTAGAGTTATGAGGCTCCTCGTGGAAAATTACTTTTTATTGATAGGCCAATCAGCGGGAGCAACATCGGCGATTGTCTCAGCGTAAGAAGAGGTGGGTAAAAAAGACAAAACGCTTTCAGTAAGGCAGGATGGCCCAGTGGTTAAAGTTCAGAGTACCACGATTGGCGCAGAGAGGCGCGGGTTCGATCCCAGCTCTGTGCGCCAGTTTCTGGTCAGAATCGGCAAGGAGGCCGGGCTGTTAAGCACAGCAGAATTGTAGCAGTGAGTTGCGAGTTCGGGACCGCAAAAAGCTGTGAATGTTCTGCGATGTTAAGAATTGGCGACAGGCCTACGGCCTAATAAACGCTGAAACCGCTATTATTATCATCAGATGCTGAGCCTTGCAGTGTTTCGGAAGCAGCAGTCCCGGGCCATGCTGGAGGACAGTGGAACATATTTACCCCGCAGACCTCGGTTGGGCCAGCAGATGTTGTTTGCTTATTCCTGATGGTGGCTGGACTGGGGTTGGATTTACTCTGCATTACAGATGCCAAGGCTTGAATAACCGGAGTACCACCAATTACCATCCATCAACCTCCGAGATGCCGAGTTGACAATTCACGTGTACTGAACGAGACCAATTCAGGGAGCGGAAGCACCCTGTCTAACAAAGGACTGTGCAATTTAATAGGAGAACCAGTCGGCATAGCTGGTATAAGCGTGGATTCATATGTAGCACTCACTACATGAATAAGTTAGCTCAGTTTGAACATCGTCCGTTTATACCACATTGCACAAGACAGCACTTGTGTTAACACACCATGATAAGATATGAATGGAAGAGGCAGCGTTATTAACTTATCGTTCGAAAAGTCGACGAATCCTGTCGCAGGGGACTCGTTAGAATATACTTTTGGATGCCACAAATTGAGACACAAATTTTTTCATGCATGAGTGTAATATCTTATTATCACGTCGCAAATAAATTAAGAGTTTTCATTTCTAAAGTATTGTAGAATTTTGAAAATGAGTAGGATCAGAACTAAAAATTAATTAGTGCAAAACCCTATTTCCCCCAACATATACAGTAGAGATATCGTTCCCAGCGTTTCATTCTTTGTCAGCACTAACGATTACTCAATACTTCTTGAGATTTATTTCAAAACAAATGTTTCAACCTAATAATTTGTTAGAAAAATCTAACAGAAACGCTGTAAAGATCCGCACAGCGCCCGCACGGTGCTCAAGCCACGAGGTGTCATTCGTTTCTGGTTCATCAGACAGAACACTGCCTTTATAGACAGAAACCTGCCACTGCAGACAGATAAGTGCCACTATAAACGTATGACCGTTGCTACAGACAAATGAATTTCACTATATAATTACAGACAGATGACAGTGTCTGTCACTACAGACAAATGACAGTCACCTTTCACCACAGACAGATGAATGTCATTATGTCACTACAGACAGATGACAGTCACAATGTAACTACAGATAAATGACTGTCACTACATCACTAAAGACAGATGATTGTCACTACCGACAAATGACTGTCACTACAGACACATGACTGTCACTACAGACACATGACTGTCACTACAGACACATGACTGTCACTACAGACACATGACTGTCACTACTGACAGATGACTGTCACTACAAACGGATAACTGTCACTACCAACAGAAAATTACCACTGCAGGCAGAAGCCTGTCTAACGGAGAATACCTTTACTGAAATCGCAGCAGCAGACGCACAGCATCGGCCCGTACATACATGTGCAATGTACTGGTGAAAGCGTGCAAGTCTTCTACATATCAATAGCAACACGATGTACAAAAATCTTCCTATATCCCTGATCTAAATTTACGATAGCTTATAATTTAATCACTATCTTCCTTGGCATACATCCCAGTTACCGAGGCAGCACTTGTGTCCATCGCTCATTCCAACGCATGCACACCGCCATCTGAAAATGATTTTTTTTTCGCTTTCCAGTCAAGATAAAAGTTTGAAAGGAGATACACGGCAGGCTGGGTATTTTAGGAGATATAGAGAGTCATCGCTACCGAAGTATTTCGTTGCACTCTTTATAACCAGCGTGTTCCAGCGCGTGCTATGATGTGCTGTGAGTTGTTATAGAAGTCTTGCCAGTACTGCTGAAGACGATCATTGGTCAGTACACGCAGCAGAAGAACTTGAATGCATAAGGAGGTACATACTGGAATGCACAGGTACCATTCACATGTTGCTGATATACGCAGTGACTTCTATATGGCCAGACCATTGAACGATCAAATGGTGTGGAACAAAAGTCGTCAACTTATCAAGCAAATTATTGACCGAGAAATGATAGAAAACAGCTGTGTCTTCGAATAATGATTGCCTTCAATATCAATATACTTTACTTGAAACAGTTGTAACAAATTTTCTGGAGGTTAATTAATTTGAAAATACTGAAATTGACGATGGTCATCTGTTTGAATGAACGGAACCTCAAGACTAAGCAAGCCTGTAAATATAACTCATAGATGACAATGGCGAGAAGTGTGAGGACATCTGCGACGTATAGAGGAGACCACCAGTGATGAAATAAAAGCTGACATACTTATTAACACAAATTATCAGTATGCACTGAAGACCTTAACATCCCCCAGGTGATACGTCCCCATAGTTCATTCAGAGATTCAGAGGACGCCAACCTAAGTTTATGCTGCAAGCACTACTCATCGACAGAGACCAAAAGAGGCTACATCAGTGACACCGAGAAATGAACTGATCTTCGCGAGGCTCGA
This sequence comes from Hyalella azteca, assembly GCF_000764305.2. Taxonomy (NCBI): domain Eukaryota; kingdom Metazoa; phylum Arthropoda; class Malacostraca; order Amphipoda; family Hyalellidae; genus Hyalella; species Hyalella azteca. The sequence goes on along the minus strand of NW_025944675.1, from coordinate 285,059 downwards.
ACCCACGACTAGCTTCTCTCAACTCGATGCCGCTACCACTGCGCAAATGGTGACTAACAATAGCGCTACTGTTGCAAATCATATCCAAATAACTTACTTCATTACTTAACAGGCCGGATAAAGTTTGTGATAAATTTTTTATATTCAACACTGAACAACAAGAACATACATATTTGTTCTATAAGTATTATATTTGTCGGTATATTGACTAGCTATGCATAATATCCACCTATAAGTATGCAACACACAAGAAGAGAGCAGAACGACAAGCGTACAGTAACATTCACTCCCTATGAGAGCTCCTTAGTGATAACAACAGCGTTGCACGAATCACAAAGCTTATCACTCGACACATCGACAGCTGCTGCGTCCTGGGCTGGCTGACCCATCGAACATCAGAAGCTTAAGTAAGTGAATTCACGTTTATTTGACTAGAATATGATCAGGTTTGGCTTACCCATAAGCTAAACAAGCACAAACTTGATTTTTTTTTGGAAATTTATTACATTTGAAGCTCCTCCAACGTACGATCAGACATCACACAACACCCACTGGATTAGCACTAAACTTCACCTATGAAGAGTGTCATGTGAGACTTATCGTATCTAACGAGGTTCTCTATCTATTGAAAAATTCTATGCATTGCCCTGATCCTGATTTACGGAGCCAAAAATTGATGTCGATTTCAATGCGTTAATTTTGAAACAGCCTCAGGAGCAGCAGCGCCCTCGTCTTTCCCACTTCCTCGTTTACCCGTCTGGGTAAAACCAAACGCTGAAGAAAGTTCCCACCGTAAACACCATTTCGAGGTGAAACAATACACGTTGCCTTGACCACAATATGTTCACCAGAGAATACTGTGTTAGGCGATAATTAGATGAATAACTTTTCTGTAATAGTACAGTCGGTACAACGAACGGTGCGTGGTTTGTGGCACGAAAACTCATGATCAACTCAAATGGCCAGCGCTTGGAACTTAATTGTGGGTTAGAGCCGAATTCATAAAATTCTCCAGTCTATTAGGTCGTCATATTCATGCTGTTATGAATACTGGAATCAATAGATTCTTTTGTTTATTGAAAGTAAAATGTAGCCGCGCGCAATAGTTGCGAGGCTCATGAGTACAAGCCTTTGTCAGTGCCTCATCAAAATGAGGCTATAGATATAATGAATCATTTCAGTGAACTGCAGGAACTCGGGCATAAATGATCAAATATGCAAATACTGGAATCTTTTACATTTTTGTCACAAATTAACATAGTTCAGCACGACTACGATAATTTGCGCACAGAGCAAAAGCGACCACAAATAAGCTGTATCGAACAGCACTAGAAGCAGGATTTCTCACCTCAAGTATTTGCCCGGCTGTTTCCTCTCCTGGTTTTAACATTTCACTCTACGGCAGTAGCCAGTTGAACGTGTAGCAAACATGAAACGTGAAGAACCATTGCTGGGAAACAGCCATGAAAACGACTTGCATAGCAGACGTTTTAAGGTGAGGCCAAAATACATGCAGTAGAGAAATCATGCTTAGCTATGTAGCTGCGTGTTATAGCTTCCAATTTACGGCTCAACAATAGGGTTTCGCGGTAACATAATATAATTGTCATAACATCCACGCTCTACTGGAAATGATAAAAATATCATTCAATTCCATTTAATTCGACGCTAATATTTTTATCTAAAGGAAGCATGCTCGAGTCAACTTATTGTTGAGCGAACTTCTCTCTCTAACTGGCAAATTTATATAAATGCACTTACCGCCTAAGCAGTAATGTCCGCAATCGTCACTTTTCTACCTACATTTCTCCTATAAAAATAAATAATTTATTGAGAAATTATATTAATTATACATCATATATCTGAACATCAACAACAGACAATATAGCTGGCCAATCACAACATAAACAATATAAATAACACTCTGATAGTCAAGTAATATATTCCTCGATAGCAATTTACTTACTTTCTAAAATACTATCATGTACGTTAACAGCTAAATTAGAAATTGATATATAATATATGATTTGGCAAGTAAGTTGCACAACATTCACTCAGTGACGTCAATAATAGTTTATTCTTACGATACATTCTCGCTTCAATACATTTCTTCAGATCTTAGTCCTTTGGGCTACAGTCAAGCATCAGAGCCACAATTCCTAATAACATATTTTAAACGCTACAAAATTTCCATCCGATGCATGGGAAAATTTTTTCAATGTCAAAAAATATTGTTAAATGTCACACAGAAATATCGGTAATGGACTTTACTCCACTAAGAATCTTTTTTCCACTCCGTGATGAAAGCGTCGTAATATGAGAATTGATATCACTCACACGAGTATCTCCCGAGTTCTGTTGCATCTGTAAACGCACTGCTGTTCTTCTTCACTGAAAACTCACAGACGGAATCATTCAATAAGCTAACCAGTTCTTTCATTAATATGTTCATAATAACAAACGAAACCGTATTGGGACCCCGGCGACTCTTGAGATGCTAAAATCGCGCTTACATCTCCATCATCGGCGTTCAGAATCACAGGCGCTCACAAGACGTCGGGAGCCTATAAGCCTTTAGCTTTTATTTTCTCCACAGGATATGTAGTACATGGTGTATGTAGCCGCATCTATATTCCAGTTCTGTTGCAATTAGCGTTATTCACAGTCGAGACATGCGGTAACGTTGAACTCCCCGTGTTGACGAGTCATTAATTTGATTATTTTATCTTAATTCAAATGACATGGAAATCTCATTTTATTACTTTTGAAAAAACGATTTGCAAAGCACGTGGATCTTGCGAGCAGCTCTGAAGGAGACTAGGAGATTCGTATATGACGAGCTTGGGTGTTTAAAATCGAAGGAAAACTTTTGAATTGCAGTCAGAAAATGAGGATAGATTTTTTTTGCTGATATTTGAGAAACAAAAACATTTGCATCTGTCATAGTTTCCACTGACAAGTCCAAATTCGGCATAAAATAAGTTGAACTTTTGCCAGGTATATCATAAGTATTTAGCCGAAATTCACCAGAATATATTTTTGCGATATCAGTTGAAATGTCTTCACCAGAGAACATCTGACTTAGTTGTTTTAGTAGTCCGCTTCTGCAATCCAGATACGTGGGCAGCCCATGAGGTGCGGGTAAGATAGACAAGCGATAATACTCGTATCTTGTGATAAACATCACTGAGGTGATGTGCAGGAGTTGTGACCAAAAGACGCATGGTCGCTCGTCTTTATTTGTTCTCTATGAGCGTCTGCAGCTGCGTCACCAGACTCCTCGCAGTCCGTAGGATCACCTTCGCGTCGTGACGCTCAGCCATTTCTGCAATATATAACCTTTTAATATTTTTCTGATGGTAGAAAATTTGTTTAATATATGTCTTACTGATAGAGAAGTGGAATAGAATAATTAGACGTTACCTCTCAAGACTTCAGTGAATTCAACACCAGCGAATAATAATAAGTTCAATAGAGCACCAACCATTGAAGAATTTGATGATATCAGTGAAGTCCATGTTGTTGTCGAGGATGATGTCCCGGTAGTGCTCGACGAGGGCGAGGGCGATGAAGAGGAAGAAGTGCGACGATGAGACATGCCGGGCCGCCCATATCGTTTCCCACGCAACAAACACATCGTCGTACACCAGTTCTGAAGCATCGTCCAGACAACAAATCTCAGTAAATGTGTATTTCAGAACACAATTCATTCTTCTTTGTCTTCAACTAAAATACGACTAAATTGCGTCTGCAATGTACGTCGATGAGTCAATGTTGTCGGGTAAGGCGGCATGGAAGTGTTCGCGCGTGCTGTAGCAGTTTGCAGCTAAAGCATAGCAAGAGCCTTACATATAACTACAATTCTGGTAATTATGAAATAAGCCTTTGCAGTACATGCCGATTAAGTATACTTATTGTGTACTTAAAAAAATATACAACAGGTATACTATTGAACGTAGCCCTTTTAATTGAATCCTAAAGATTTGATTGAATCCTAAAGGATTCAATTAAAATGACTTCGTTCAAAACAACACTAACCGCGCTTGAAGTCGAGCAGGAACCAGCGATAACAGAAGTAGAAGTGCGAGTAATCCCCCTTGGACTGCATCAGCTCGAACATCTCCGAGTCCAAGATCTGAATGAGGGACCTGGCCGACACAGAATAACATCGAAGTCATCGAAAATTTCTTTTAATAAATATTCTGCCGAACTAAATAACACCAATAATCCAGAGTGGCACTATAAACATGGGTTTCATAGTTCTTATAACGAAAACTACGACGCAAGATCGTACGTTGTTAGCGCATTTTCTCATTTATGGAAAAAATGCACTATTGTGCTCGCCATGTCCGTCTGTCTGTCTGTCTGTCTGTCCGTCCGTCCGTCTGTCCGTGATTTCAAGTTTTCGTCGACGAGAAAATGCGCTCTATGTCACTCACTGCTGTGAGTACTGAGTTAAATTATTTTTGAGTTTGAGATGACGCGGATGGTCATACCTCATGTTGGCAAAGTGCTGGTCCATCTGTCCGCCATGAGGGAAGTTTGCGGTCATGCGGACCATGAGTTGCCGGAAGCAGGAGTAGGTGAGAGCCTCGTCGTCGAACACCACCAGCAGGGGCGCCACCAGGTCACACATCCCCTGCAGGTATCCCGTGCTTAGGTGCTCCCACACGTACCTGAGGGGACTCTTCCAGTCAGAGAACGAGGTATTTTTGTGTGCGAACGCGAGAATTATTTGATAAGTTACGCCATTGAAGAAACTATGCTCGTACGCAAAAGATTAAAATATTTATATGAGATTTATTTATTCTTCATGGCCAATTTACAGGTATTTCCAAAGGTATCAAATATATATTTTTTTAATTTCCGGTGACTCTCAAACTAAATACTGAAAAATTATACCATGAAAAGTTAATTTGGCATTCTCGCCATTTTCACGATCAGAGTCCGCCGAATCTTTAGATTTCAACATGAATGATTCTCACGTATCAACACGTATGTGCACACACAAACGTATCTCACGTGTGTACGTGGCCACTAGTATGCGCACACACGAACGTATCTCACGTGTGTACGTAGCACTAGTATGTGCACACACGAACGTATCTCACGTGTGTACGTGACACTAGTATTTGCACACACGAACGTATCTCACGTGTGTACGTGGCCTCTAGTATGCGCACACACGGACGCATTTCACGTAAGTGCGTGGCCATGTCTATGTCTCACGTGCACATGACGTTCCTGAGCTTCTCGAGGTTGTGGGGCGTGAAGTAGCAGTAGTTGCGGTCACAGCGCTGGACGTCGTTGTCGATGCGGTGAAGGTTCAGGCCGAACTCCTCCAGCAGCTCCGTCTGCAGGCCAGAGGGCATATCAACACTTCAACCACAGCATCGCAATGAAAAAACAATAAAAGCCGATGAATTGAATCATGTATTATTGAATCATTATTTTATTATATTATTCCATTATAATTATTTTTGAATAATGAATCATTATTTTCGCTGCGAGCCTCTAATTTAGCGATTTCTAGAGAAGGAATTCATAAAATGATAGAACATGAATGGAATGATGTGAAGTGTGTTTAGTACAACAAACTACATTTCCAGAAGAAAATATCGAAGGATATTTTTATCTGAGAAGCAAATCTTTGTATCTATTATATAACACTTCTATGCAAAAACATCCTTTTTTCTTAATCGAGCTTTCCAGGAGCAAAAATCAATCATAATTACATTCGACAGATAAAGCATAGCGCATTACCATACGGTGCCCCTCGGTTTTCTGACCATCGCCAAACACTTTTTCAATCCGACAAAGGGACAATGTACATTATGATTTAAGTTTATTGTGGAAAAAATTATAATGCTGGTCGTATAAAATTCATGACTAAGCTGAACTGAAAAATGGTGGAAACTTTCTTGAGAAATATCGAACTTCATGGTGAAGCTCCCCTGCAGACGACCTGAACTAACGGCAACCACACGAACCCATCTTGTACGAGACGTGAAGGCCGATGAATCATCACTTGAACACTCACAACAGCAACTAAATGCGGTTGTAACTTTCCAGGAAATGCAAGTAGACTATTTTTACAACGCCTCCAAGTACAATACTTCTTTGAGGTCTGGCATTCGTCCAGAGCTTGCCGTACATATTAGAAATTTCCTGGGTTCCTAGACCTCGAATGCCCGTCGGACCTGTGGTTCTGGAATGCTCCAGCCATTATAGTTTGTTGATGTTTCTCAGACTTGGAATCTTCCCCAGACCGAAATTCTACCCAGACCCACTCGATAGCGCATTAAAAAACCAACAAGAAAGCAATTCAGAGAAGAAATATATTTCCGACGTCTTTCGTGACAATTGTAAAATACTAATTAAAATTTAAAATTATGGAAACATTGTTACATTCACCGTAAAATTAACTTATTAAGTCATCGTTTACAAACCTTGCGGTAAAATATTTTTCTCTACAGATCTGGTGAACATAGAGTAATGTAAGGCAGGAGCTTCTCACTGACCGAGTATACGCCACCGCCGTGGGACGACGAAGGAGAGATGCAGGAAGACCTCGACTCGAGGCTGACGACGTCCTCGACCGCGAGCTGGTCTTTGCAGTCCTCCCTGCTGACATCAGCAATCGTCGCGTCGTCGCCCAAGTCGTCATCACAGAAGCCAGGCGACGCGTCGTCTGTCACTATTTCATCCGAAACAGCACTCACTGAAAAAAAAAAAAAAAACGTTTCCCGTTAGGGTAGAATTTCGGCTTTGTAGGTTAGAACATTGGTTTCTAAACTTCAAGAGTACGTCTTGCTAAGGGGTGCGGCAAAAGTTAAAAATTCTTAAATTTTCTTCTCAACTTGCAAATTTTATAGATTGACAGAATTAATAATTGTTGAGAAAACTCGACCTGAGAGCAGCCAGAACACAGACTACGGTTGGGCTCCAGGAGAAGGGTTCACTGCGGCCTTCATTCACCGAGTAAAGGAAGTGATGCTTGTGTTTATGGGTGCACTGCATTGCTGCTGATTCATTTACACTAGTATATGCAAAGCTGCTTATTGCCATTAAGGATACTAATGCTGGCGTGGAGGAATACGGAGTAATTGCTATAACGTATTCAGCTGTAACTCGTCGAAATTGTGAGTTAAGTGAAGCCAGGAGATGGTTACACGCGAATTATTTTTCCCAGACGATAACCAAACTAACAGCATCGAATCATATTACGAAGATTCTAGGTCCTTTTTTCAACTTTCTTCAACCCACGTTTACAAAATGCGAGGGTACACTCCAGTGCTAGATTTGAACAGAAGTACTTCTGTAATTATATCACTATTATTATTATAATTATTATTATTATTATTATTAGACTTTAGATAACGTTGCACTTGCCACATAAAACGGCACCTGTAAACATATTACTCTACTGAGGTAGACTTATATTCTGATTGGGTATTTCACGGATTGTTACTGTCTCTGCTATGCTGAATAGCAACTAGCAACTGAAAATTCAGTCTAACTTTACGTTGATGGTGAACAATAATCACAATCGAATAATGCGTTCACGCCATAATGATAGTTAAAGTGATCATATTTTAATCCCATTTGCCATGTCAATTGAATTTCGATACTTGGCAGTTGACCAATTCAAAGAATTCACTCTCTCTCGAGGCGGAGGTTAACTGTTCATACATTGGGGGAATGCTGGACTGCACTGGACAGAGTGTATATGCAATCACCAGCCTGGGAGCCTCCAGCTTCCCTTTGCTTCATGGTGCCTCTGCGAGATAGGCTTTCTGTCCTCTAAGACAGAATACAAATCTCAGCTCAGCATTTAGCATAGCTTATGATAAACGAGAAACTGAGTAGTGTAAATAAAAGTTTTGTAGTCACTACTACAGAGAAAAACTGTTTCTTTATTGACTACTTAAGATTTAATTTTCTATTGGAGTGAAAAAGGCATGAAGGATCATTTATCTCCACTGCTTGAATTTTGCGTTCTGTGGTTTTATTTATTTTAATCATATATAAAACATCCTTATGCTCTGTTTTGCTTCAATAAAATTCAATTTGAAGCAAATTTTATCGCTGCTACGAAATGTTCCCAACAAGCCTTTCGAGGCACAAAGAACTCTACATTTTCTCACCCTAAAACACTAATTTTATTTCCAACCGTAGACGGCATTGTAGAAATAGCATGGAAAATAGATTTAAACCAATATTACTAAAAATTTTCTTTAAAATTTGAAATGCGTCCATGCAGTAAATATGAGAAAATATATAGCTATAAGCCTACATGTTAGAAACGTAAACTGGTTTCTCATAGTAAAAATACGAATGAAATATCAGTAAGAAAACTGGCCTAACTGACACGTGGTCGAGTATATAGCATGCATGCAACTGCCGCATGCAATACAGCGACTGGTGCATGCAAAGCAGGTAACCGGTGATGGAAAGGCTCGTGCAGCGCGGTACAAGATGCAGGCGCGGCGTATAAATAATCCCATGCATTTGCCCCATTGCCTCATGAGTTTATTTTTATTTGCAGCAAGAACAATAACCAATTATTTCACATGAAATCTGGAAGCAATGCAAGCGGTCGAAAAAAGGATCCCTTTCGAGTTCTCATATCAGAACAACTCAATTGTGGCCCCAATAGGATTCAAACGTTAACTAGACACTTGAAGCCATTAGAAAAGTTAGCGAATGATGCTGATGGACGAAATTCATGAATGAATAATTCAAAAGATTATTTCGAAAAGCTGTTTCTTGACATCACTGAATATGGTCGTGATGAGTGAGTGTTCAATTGAGATTTGAACAGCGAGTTGTGGGTCGGAGAGCTGCAACTATCTGTGAATATTATGGTCCAAATCAAAAAGATGGTAAATAATCGGCGACAAACCAACACGGGCTCATCCCAAAGCAGACACCAATATACTATATTATCACGTTATTATATCACATAAATGTTGAGGTATGCAGAACCAAATGTGAGTTTTGACCCGATGCATATAAATTCTCGATGTTTCTCAGGAGATTTGCAACAAAGTAATAAAAAACTTGAAACAAGTTTTTGAAAATGAAAAGTTTGGATGCAACCGGCGTTGTGACACGAAAGTTTTGGAGAGCGGACAGAAAAATATTCGCAAGAAAAGCTGCGTTGAGCAGAAAAAGCGGCTTGCCGGCGAGGCTACAGACCTCGAGGACCATCTGACGACTCCAGGGAATGGTGCCCACTGTCTAGAGAGCGTTTGTTAAGCGCGACCAAATTGGGTGTGGTGGTGCTGGCAGCGCCCATAGAGGGCAGCTCTTTGGCTGCAACACGAAAAAATTGCGATAGCAGGACAGCATGGCATGCGAAGCTCTAAATTTACATGATGTTTAACAAACGACGATAATTTTGCGACTGATTCTTGTTACAAGGATATTTTCGTGGATCGACCAGGCGGGGGTATATGGGCAAAATTTGGCACTCTTGTATCATATTAATTGCTGAACTCAATACTAATTGGCATAAATTAAACTTAGACTTGGTCAAAAATTTAGCAGTATGATATTCAAAGCAGTTCAAACTCAGCTCGTTCATTTCATAGCATAACTAAACAACTACTGTTAAGCTAATACATTTGACGGGCACAAAATCACAGAGTTTTTGTCACAGACGATCAACCACCATAAATTTTTTCAAGTACCAGGAGTCAGTTCTTGCATCTACGATAAACACATCTGAAGATCAGGAACAAGATCGTATCATGTGGGAGGATCTAACATCAATTCCACATTCATACAAATGCAGGATAACAAATGAAAACACAGATCGGGATTTTGTGTTTCTGTCGAGAGTTACTCGTAGCGACGTCGAGCGAGTGGATATAAAGAGAGGAGGCGAGGGAGAAGCTGACAACAGTCGTACATTTTTAACACAATAATTAACTGCCGGAAGCAAGCCTCACACGACGAGCCTTGAAAAAGTTTTGTATTGAATTCTATGCTATGATTCAATGTGAAATATAAAATTTACATCAGCCGGAAATATATTATTTACATATAATATATATCTATACACAATAAGAAGAAATAAAAAATTGACATCAAGAGGTGTACTCTGCCTACCAAATATTCTTGATGCCGAACCAATATTCTTGATTACCTTAAGTTTTAGGTTCGGTCCCTGACAACTGTTGGGCTCGCGTAAGGAACTTGCGATAGGATGAAACTAATTGTGAGTAAAATCATCTCCAAACAATTCATCATATTCATCATATTCACTGAGTAAGTGAATGAAGAAGGCGCAGGGAGTGATCATTAGGGAAATTGGGAGGGCAGACTTAGGACAGTGGTTGAATTGGATGGGTAATATGACGAGGTTAGTACAAGATAGGAATTATTGTGATGAATGATGTGAGTGAGGGTGAATGAATCACCGCACCAGAGAAAAAGAAGAACATGGAGAAATAGTGGATGGAAGGGGAGAAGTACTTATAGAGCTTATAAGATGAAAGAAGTTATATAAGATGGATCGTTGGCATACACACCAAAGCTCTGCGAGTCGTCGTGCGTGGTCACGGAGCATGCCTCACGCACGTCCTCCGTGGTGCCGTCAGGAGTGATCACACACGCCTGCGAGAATTGTGTAGTTGTGTAATAATTCAATATATAAAAACAATTCAAGATGTTACATGATAAATTGAGATACCTTTGCTCCATCAGCTTAATATCATCATATCTATATAGCCTTTCCTGAGATGAATAAATATGTCATTGAAGAATATCACATATTAAATTCGTTTGAACTCCATGCTTTCTATGTCCTGTAACGAATAAAAGTTCGAGCAAATTTTTCGATTCCCAACATGTAATATGAATTAACGGCAAAAATGAACCTCAAGAGGAACAATTTGATGCATGAATCCTTTGGCATTTGGAAGTTCATAAACACAAGTAGCTTCTTAATATTCATGTCAATAATCTGAACATATAAGATTCTTAATTCGGCAGATATATCTGGGCAAGTCACACCCACCGGACTGAACATCTCGTCGACGGACGACTCCTTGCTGCTGGTCTTCTTGCTGCACACGGAGGACGATCGGTCCTCGCTCCCCCCAGCGCCGCTGTTCCTCACTGCCAGCAGTCTGCTGGCGACCTCCCCGCTGGGGACGCCTCCATTCCACTGCTGAGTCCCTTGGGGGGTGCCGGTTGAGGAGGAGTCTTTAAGAGGCTTGCCCAAGCTTGTCCTGCGGCTGGACGAACTGCGGGAGTCTGTTCCTACTTCTGCGCCTCCTTCCTTGCTGTGAGCGCGCGCGGTGTCAGAATCACCCGACTCGAAGCTCGACGTGTCGGGCTCGAAAACCTGCGCCGAAAAAACGAGGCAGGAATATGAGTTTCTTATTTGCATTGATTACTTCATGGTTTTCATTTAAACGATTCTCACGTCACTGAGTCATGCACAGGCCACGAACTGACATCATCCGACATCCCTCAACACCGTGGACCTTTGTAGAGACCCAGCAGCGGTGCGTTGGATCCAGCCTCGGTTGGACCAGTAACGCCGGGATGGGGCGCGAGGCAATAACAACAACAACGCACCGCACTGCCTCAAACAACGCACCGCACTGCCTCACACACATGCCACGCACTCATCTCCCCGCGTCACGCACAACACACGCACGCACACCCCACGCACTCACCTCACTACATCATGCACATTACAAACCCCACGCACTCACCTCACTGCGTCATGCACATTACAAAACCCCACGCACTCACCTCACTGCGTCATGCACATTACACACCCCACGCACTCACCTCACTGCGTCATGCACATTACAAACCCCACGCACTCACCTCACTGCGTCATGCACATTACAAAACCCCACGCACTCACCTCACTGCGTCATGCACATTACACACCCCACGCACTCACCTCACTGCGTCATGCACATTACACACCCCACGCACTCACCTCGTTGCTGAGGGTGCGCGCTCTGCTGACGGCGGTCTTGTAGGGACCCGGCGCCTCAGGGCCGCGGGGGGTGTCGGTGGCGCTGGCGTGGCCCTCGGACACAAGACGCGCCATGTTCTGGGCCATGGCCTCCCTGTTACGCTGCCTGATGATCGCCTCCACCGCCAGCCACTCTGACATGGTCGCCTCGAAGTTCGCGCGCGTCTGACAGGCAGAACCATGATAATATTAATTATGACGATTAAACAAATACAATAGCAAGTTTATTGATTTGTCATGATACTGTAGAAAAAATAATAGTGATGGTTAGTCATGATGTAATGCAATAATAGTATAGTGACTGTATGTCATGAAACAATGAAATAATTATGGTGATGGTGTATCATGAACCAATACAATAACAATTGTAAAGACTGAAAGTAGTACAGACATGGCATGGGAACTGAGCAAATAAATACTTGATGTTCAGAGACCAAAGAATAATCGCTTATTCTGTACGTACTAAGAACATGGATGAACTGAAAAAATTTAAACATGTATTACACTAAGCAATGATCGAGGCTGGTGCGGGTAAAAACTAATTAAATTAGTTTTTGTGTTTTGAGATTTATTCACTCTGATGGTTTGAATTGAAATTGTAAAAGACCAAGAAGAAGCGAACCTTGACATCGAGCGCAGCGCGCTTCTCTTCCGTGCTTCCGAAGTGGTAGTGGCCGAGCAGGTAGGGCCAGACCTGTGTGGTAGAGGTGACATGAATGAGGTAAGTAGAAGTGGTAGTGAGCAGGTAGGGCCAGACCTGTGTGGTAGACGTGGCATGAATGAGGTAAGTAGAAGTGGTAGTGAGCAGGTAGGGCCAGACCTGTGTGGTAGAAGTGACATGAATGGGGGCAAGTACAAGAGGTAGTGAGCAGGTAGGGTCAGACCTGTGTGGTAGAGGTGACATGAACGAGGTAAGTAGAAGTGGTTGTGAGCTGGTAGGGCCAGACCAGGAAGAAGTAGGGTCATCGAATATTTAATTAGTTTATAAATAGTGCGAAGTGAACCATAAAGAATATGGAAAATAAAAAGTTTGGATAAATCATGAATACAGCTGTGTATATCAATCATTAGCGCAGCGATACAGGGGAATGAGCAGCAGGATTTAGTGCCACTATGTGCTTCGCTATTCGAAAAGGTGGCGAAAATTGCGGCAAATAGTGTTAAAAGTTCCGGATTTTGGACAGAAGCCTGACCTGTTTGCGGATGGCGTGCGGCACTCCGCCGAGGTAAACCCTCCCCCAGACCTCAGGCTCCCTCACGACGGTGCCGCCCTTGCTGAGGTCCTGCCACACTGCCTCCGTCAGGCCTTCCCGCCAGCCTACGATCATAAACAATGTTGTTATATCATTGTAGATTTGCTGTTACTAATGTTCAATTATAAATGAATTATTGGCTTGCTTGATTGTTTAGAGCCAATATGGCTCTATGGTATAGGGTATCGAGCTAAATTGTGAGCTAGAGAAATAGTGTCAATTTTAGCATAATAAGATATATTAAAGAGAATTGCCCAAAATGTTTGCAATTATTCAAAAACTATTTCCTGATATTAAACATAGGGCTCTTTTGAAGATGCCAATTGTTGTTAGTTACAACGCTGTCCACATGAGCTATACTGTACAATGCCATGAAATACTTAGGTTTATTCTTTAAACTGACAACCCCTATTAATCTGATGCCCTCCACTACCCAGATACCACCTTGTGTTATACTATCAAGTTTTGAACGTCATATTCCACGGCCAGGCTCGTGCAACGTCTTCATCGTACCTACTCCATGCAGCCGTCGGCAGGTAGGTCAGCTCCGGAGCAGCAGTAAAACTACATTAATACGAGTACCTTGCAACCACAGTTGGGCCAGTTCATACGCGATGCTGTTGCTTGCTTCTGGCTGATAGTAGCATTGCAATTAACAGACGATCAAGGACTGTGCTAAAAACGGATTCAGTAGCCTCTTGAAGGTCTCAAAAGTATACTCCTTTCTCAGCTCAATCGACATAGCATTGAATAGACCACAGTCCCTTCAAATAAGTTCATCATCAGTAGAGTTAGACTGCATCTCGGCTGTTCGATGAGGACATTCTGCACAGTGTCCCTCTCATCTCGATGTAGGTCTCGCTTTCAGATGATACTGTCTCGCTTTCAGAGGTCTCGCTTTCAGAGTCACTATTTAGGGAACCTATGCGTTATCATATTTCAAGTTTAGAGGATGTTATATCTCTCCCTTTCTTCTCTGCAATGATTAAAGTTCAAGGTGCACATGCGTCAGCGTCTCCATCCAGCTGATCCTTGACGTGAAGTTCCACTAAAATAATTCCAATTGCAGCACAGCACCTACCGTCAACGGAGACCAAAGCTTGTAACAGTACTACAGAAGGGGGAACTCTCGCTCGACAGCCCAGATCCACCAGTCTACTGCCTTTTGCGATTATTGTTGCCGCGAGGTCACCAGATATGAGATCCCCGTAACCTCATCAAAAATTTAAAGCTATAAATGAAAAGCTTCTACTTAATTTCTTTGCCAACCGATGCCATGAAGCAGTGTTCCATGGAGACCTACATGAACTTTGTATCTCAGTCCCTCAAAATTGGCGCTATTGAACTGCTGATTATCCCCTTCAATTGGTTCTGTCATATATTAGAGACAAGTCTTACTGCAGCAATTCAAATTGTCTGTTTTCTCAATCTGCAATCTTGCATCGACCACAAAAGACGATTTAGAAGTGTGGTTCAGTTTCATATCTATGCCGGCGTTGAGAATGAAGATCAATCCTAGCTTGCACCGAGCCCTTTGGCATTTTACTCTCTCTTTGCCGAGTTGTAAGTTTGCAACCACGACGCATTGTACACAACCAATTAGAAAATTTTGAATGAAAGCCAATAAGCTCCCTCTGACGTCGACGCCAACCCCTTCAAACAGTACAGCCATAAAACGGAATTAGGGTATCCATGCTCAGCTATTTTGGTCTCTATTAGTTCAAGTATATCGTTGAATTGATCCGTTGATATATCGTTGAATTGAAATAATTGGCATCAGGATGTTTGATAAACAAAAGCTACACATAGTTTACAGTACAGTATTTACAGTAAGGCTACGTGTGCCAACCATACCACATTGCAGCCACCACCCGCCAATCTTGCGTCATCCGCAACATCCAATGTTACAATAACCCACATGCTACCCACTACCCTGACGCAAACCTCAATTCTGATGTCACTCAGCACCCTGATACCACCCAGCACTCTGACACCACAAATCACGCTGATGATAAGCACGGCCCTGACTCGACTCACTATGAGCGAGGGTTGGAGCGGCAGAGAGGGGCAGGACGAGCCCCGCTAGGTGGGTGCGGACGGTGTGCAGGTGCCGGCAGTGGGCCAGCCAGCCGTAGAAGGCGCGTGAGATGATCTGCTGCTTCATCGTCACGCACACCAGCTGCAGCTGGTCGCTGCGAGGTGGTGGCGTTAGAGGTGGTGGTAGCGTAGGTTGATCGTGTTGTTAGTGGTGAGGTTATCGTGTTACAGGTGGGGGTTACGGGAGGTGATGATGTTAAGAGGTAGGAGTAACACTATTGTTGAAGTGGTAAAGGTTACAGTATTGTTCAAGTAGTGAAAGTTTCAGGAAGATTCGAGTGGTTCAGTACCGTGCTGTTCAAGTGGTTTAGGTGGTAAGAATGACACGGTTACATAGGGCAAGAATTGTCAATTTGCACAAGGTGCCACCACTAGTCTGACACCAGCAACTTGTATAAGTTTTATTTCCGTGCCTAAATTTAAGCGCGGAAACTGCATACTTAATCCATAGTGTTCGGTTACATAAGATGTCTACCTGAATAGAAAAAGCTCTTTATCACTCAACTTCTTCCTATATTTGACCAAAATTTACATCATGAATTATGTAAGTGCAGATCCCCATGTTGCTGCAAGTGTAATCCCGTCGTCGACATCGAATGCATAACCATGGTAGATATGTGGTCTAAATGTGCGTTTGAAGGCAGGTCGGTTGTTTCATGTATAAGCTAAGTAGTAAACAGTTTATTATGAATGTGTGGTAAAGGTAGTATAGTTACCTGTTAGCCTCTTGCTTCACTACGCCTTCAGCAGTAGCCGCGTCTGTCCCTCCTTCAGCGTCGGATGTGCTGTGCCGTTCCTGTTGCTGCTTCTTCTGCTGTTGTTGATGAAGTTGTTGTTGCTGGGATATTTTTTGTGAGTCAGACAAGAGCTTCTGCTGCGCCTCCCTCAGGCTGAGCTGCTGCGCGGAGTCGAGGCATGGGGCAGACTGTGGGGTTGGGGTGAGGGGAGGGAACAGCTCGGAGAGGGACTCCCCCAGGCTTAAGGACTTGGATGAGGACGTTGAGGACGAGTTGGAGGACAGTCTAGGGATGCGCGGAAACCAACTACCCGCAGTAGACGGAGTACGCAGCAGCGTCGACATGATCTCTGAGTGACCTGAGGACATCGAGAGCAAACTTCATAATTTCCTTGTCAGTTCATAAAACGTCTTATTCTAGCCGACTTTATCCAGCTATGTAAAGCTAAAAGAATGACATAGCATCATTAAGCAAGTTGAACTTTCATCTTTTTCGTCAAAATGACGTATTAGCATCAATCATCACACAGGATGTGAGTTATTCACTATAAACACTCATCATACTCATGCGGTCGCTGGCGTCTGACGTGATGATGCGGAAAACATAGTCGGTCGTCTCGTCATCGTCGCTCACGTCACCTCCGTGGACGGCGAGCTCAATGCCACCCTCGTCACATTTCTGTTGTTGTTGTTGCTGTTGATTCTTCCTGTTGTTCATGTTGACGAAGGCGCGCGCGCGGCGGCGCAGCTTGGGGAACACCTTGCCTGCAGGCGCCACATACCGACTTTAAATTATAAGCTAAACATTGTCAAATAAAAAATCGAGAAATTCTATTTTTAATGCAAAAAAGCGATAGGGGTAGGTAAATTATTTGAACAATTGAACGTTGATTGTCAGGTTAGTAAAATTTTCTAAATGTATTTCTAGAAAAAATATGACCTCTTAAGAAATGAACTCCGTTTTCGGACAGGAAGAGGCACCATAACCATAATGAGGCACCTTTAATTCACAGCTGAACATTATAGGAGATTCAACGCCGACCATCGGGTTATATGGTCCAGATACCGGCGGCTCATAGGTGGCCTGCGGGTGCGCTTTATATTCTTAGTCTCAACCTCTGGCGCTAATTAAGCTTGCCGTCATAATGGCTTACATAATTTAAAAATTTGCTCAACGATTAACTATTGTTCAGGACTGACTGAAAGTTGCTCCCCATTAGACTTTTAACATTGAATCAACGTTTAGTTATACGTTGTTTCATAGAATCAACGTTGAATCCATGCTGATTACGTGTTGTTTCGTTGAATAAATGTCAAGAACACGTTTCAACGTCATTTGCCTCCTGGGTTAGAAATCCAACCCTCTAACCTTTGCCCCGTTGCGACCAGAGCGGCGGGTCGAGGTGCCCCATGGGTGCCAGGCCGGTCTCCAGGCAGGACAGGAATGCCAGCAAATGTCCGCCCTTGGGGAAGTGGATGTGGGGATACTGAGTGCCGTCCTGCCCCACCAGCACGATCGCTCCTCCGCTGTCCCCTGCGGGAGACGACACAAATGCTGCCATTGCCTCCGCAACACTAATGAACTTTCGAACTAGTGTCACGCGACGGAATCATTTAATATTTTTTGTGTTTATTACGAAATTTAAATACTGTCATATATTAACTACCTTGATTACGCAGAGGTAGTTGAAATTCTTAGCAATACTTCTGGCCACAAAAGGAAATGTTTTTCCGCTCGCTTTTCTATCTAAGACGCATCGCAAACCATACCTGTTGCCAGTAATAATTTTTTTCTGATAGCGAAGCCAGTTGGCTGAAACTGTAAACAAGGCCTATAAGAGGTCTCTGCATTAGTGCATATGAAAAAAATCTTAATAGATTACTAGTCTTTATATTGTAACATATTGAGTGAGGAGATTTGCTTACCTTGCTGATGGCAGTGTACGTAGACGATCTCTTCTACGGGCACGTTGAGGGCGAACTCCCAGTAAGCGCTGGGTACGAGTAAGAGAAAGAGAGGGGAGGATGTTGAGCGCAAGTATGTATGGAGTTACTACAGGAAAAGAAATTAAACATATAACATCACATGAATACTTATCAACCCGCCAAAAGTCATCTGAGTTCGGGTACCAACCCTCGTGTTCCTCAGTTGAGGTGCAGTACAGCGACGTGCGGGCCGAGCTCGTCATCGCTGGTCACTCACAAATTACTTGAAGCAAAAGCTACTCAAAGCGCACGAAGTTGAGCAAAATTGGTTATTTTAGACAAGTGCTTATGGATCAAATGAATGTTTGTCATATATATAAATTATATCTTGGTTTGCTTAGCGTGACGATGACCTGTTCTTGCTAAGCACCAAGTTTTCTCAAACGAATTTTTTCGAGCATAGATGGCGCTTCCACATTATAGGGAGAAGCTTTGTGCAAATAAGCAGTACGAGGCTCACGATGCAGCATAGTTTTCAAGCATAAGCATTCAAAAAGGTTCAAAACTTTCTTGGCATGAAAAAGTGTCTATAATTCGAGGTAAGGCGAGCAAAGAAATGCGGATCAACTTGCACGTGTTCACTGTGTTGGACCCAGAGAAGATGGAGGCTATGGTCATAAGCAGGCAAAGCTGTTCATACAACGTCGCATAAATAGTTACAATAATGGCTTCACCTGCTGCAGCCCGGATAATGAGCTATGCTACATTGCTGCAATATACATACGCATTCTGTAAAACTCAAATAGAGAAAATTATTATTAAAGCAAAACAAAAGAATGAGATCATTGTTGAGGGAGCTTAATAATAATAATAATTAATTTGTGAAAAAGCAAAGAAGATTATAACCGGCATGACTGGATCACCTAAAAATAATACTCGCTGCATATCTTACGGGCCATCAAACTGAAAGGAAATCCTAGAAATTGTAATGTTTGCCAAGAGCTAGGAAGAGAATCTTTCTTAATTTTTCAAAATCTGTATAAAGAACCATGACCCACAGGAGGCCTCACACAGGAGCTTTACACTGGATGACCCGTAACCCTCGGTATCCCTCACACAGGAGGGCCACACAGGAAGCACCGTAACCCTCGGTATCCCTCACAAAGGAGGGCTATACATGAAGTACCGTATCCCTCGGTATCCCTCACACAGGAGGGCTATACAGGAAGTACCGTATCCCTCGGAATCCATCAAACAGGAGGGCTATACAGGAAGCACCGTAACCCTCTGTATCCCTCACACAGGAGGGCTATACAGGAAGTACCGTGACCTTCTGTATCCCTCACACAGGAGCTATACAGGAAGTACCGTGACCTTCTGTATCCCTCACACAGGAGCTATACAGGAAGTACCGTAACCCTCGGTATCCCTCACACAGGAGCTATACAGGAAGCACCGTAACCCTCGGTATCCCTCACACAGGAGGGCTATACAGGAAGCACCGTAACCCTCTGTATCCTTCAAACATGAGTGTTACACAAGAAGTCCCGTAACCCTCTGTATCCCTCACACAGGAGGGCCACACAGGAAGCACCGTGACTCCCGCACCTTGCAGCGTTCCGAGGCAAAATAAAAGCCATTAATTGCCATCATCAATTACAGGCAAGGCAGGTGATGCGGGCCGAGGACTCACAACAGCGTCGGGATCTCCGAGTAACGCCGGATAAACGAGGGTTGGTCGAGGCCGATCATTTGTGAGAGACAAGGGGCGCTATGACGGCGAGACCCCGACACTTTCCAGCGACATGCGTCCAGCGATCTTCAGGTAACGATAGGGTACGGTTTATAACTCCATACGAGTATTCTGACACTTGAAACTGGTATTCTGACACTGGAAACTGGTATTCTGACACTGGAAACTGGTATTCTGACACTGGAAACTGGTATTCTGACACTAAAAACTGGTATTCTGACACTGAAAACTGGTATTCTGACACTGAAAATTGATATTCTGACACTGAAAACTGGGATTCTGACACTGAAAATTGGTATTCTGACTCTGCACACGGGTATTCCTGTCTCTTATACACATCTAGATGTGTATAAGAGACAGGGTATTCTGACTCTGCACACGGGTATTCCGGCTCTGCACACGGGTATTTTGACTCTCCATACGGGTATTATGACTCTGCACACGGGTATTCCGGCTCTGCACACGAGTATTCTGACTCTGCACACGGGTATTCTGATTCTGCACACGGGTATTCCGGCACTGCACACGGGTATTCCGGCTCTGCACACGGGTATTCCGGCTCTGCACACGGGTATTTTGACTCTCCATACGGGTATTCCGGCTCTTCTTCTTCTGATCCAGCAAACATATATTCTGACTCTGCATATACTCGTGTTCTGGTCATGTATGCTCGTAGTATGGCCCTGCATACGAATATTCAGACTTTGAGCGCTAGTATTCTATTTTTTCACTATAATTCTAACTCTGAAAAACGCGTATGCGGATCCAGAATTCTCGTATTCTGGCCCTATACGCAACTATTCTGAAGCAGCATATGAGTATTCTGACTAAACAAACTAGTATTCTGAACTCTAGAACGAGTATTTTGGTCATGCTTCCGAGTATTCTGTCCTTTCACATTAGTATTCTGACACTGTGTACTAGTAATCCAACCCAGTATTTATAGTATTTATACCGCTCCGCTCTTCGTATATTAACTCTCTAAGTTTATCCAATATTCTATCTTGAAACAAATGAAATTTTCCGCTCCCCGGTTTACTAAATATATTTCCCTACGTTCCCAAGCTACGCAGGAATATTGCTTCAGCAGGTCGATGCAGTGTCAGGAGGAGTTGCACCATCGGTCCCCTGCAAACTCTTTATTAATAATAAACTTTATTATTTTTTATTATTGAGAGCAACTAATCTTGTGAACCTCGGGCCCTGTAGATGAACTACGGAATCAGCTTCAATATTGGGCCCTATTCAAGAGCTTCGTGCAAAAACTAAAAAGAAGACGTTCATGAAATCGGTGGTTGATAGCGCTCGATCGTCGCACGCGTACGTTGCATGTTAGAAATAACATCACGAGGGAATCTAGCCGCCTCACACTTTCATAATTTCGTCTTTCATACGAAATAATTCAGTGCACAATTTGGAGTAGAACGAAAAGAACAAGTTTTCAGCAAAATATATCTGGCATAAGTAATTCACAGCAATGTGTTTGATTAAAGACATTAATTATATTACATGACGATTGTAGCTCAGGTATGCTTTAATGCCAGATATAAGAATTATGTTTTGAAGCCAGAGAACATAACATGGAGAAACAAATTAACATCGTGACACTTATGAAATTAAATAAGAGAGAATTTTAGCATTCAACAATTTTAGTCACATTGTACACCTAATTTAGTTTTCTTGCATGTCATACCCAGGCTGAACATCCTCTACTGGCTGTATCCACCAATTAATTATGAAGAAGCTTTGATGTAATAGTGAACCGCCGCTGAAAACATGCAAACATTATCATGTGTATGCCGTGCTGAACAATTTCTTAACATAACCGGTTGATTATGAGTCGATAACTAAAATGCTGATAACTACTCAAAAACCGACACGCATTCATGAGCGCGTGGGCAAAAACGGTTCGGTGTCTGCCTTGTAGGAAGGCGAAGGAGTGAGTAGAAGAGGTAGGATAAGATAGGGAGGCAGCGTGCACGATGCGTGAAAAGGAAGAAGGGGATGAAGTGAAACAGTATAAGTGAGAGGAAATTGAGGTTAGGGGCAACCGACATGGAGTGATGAATTAAGGATGTACGATTAACACAGAATTTTTGTCATCACAATAGGGAACAGATGAATTACGGGATGATAAAGGTGATAGAACGTGAACAGAGACAAACCAGGATAATGAGAGGGAGGCAAACAGGTCAAGTAAAGCATAGAGAATAAAAGAAAAAGTTGGAACTTCTATGTTAAATGTAACCATGCGAGACTGGAACGCCACTCATAGCCATATCGAGGAGCTTGGTGGGCAAACATTTAATCAATTCTTGTACCCTTATCTAGTACAGACTCGCATCTCATTTTTAATTTCTTCCGGGGTTCCTTACAAAGTAAGATTTTACATTAGGACACAGTTTCTTAAATTTCTGAGCGGCAACAGGAAATTGGTCTAAAAACGATCCCTAGTCAGGCTCCTGAAAGTAAGAGAGGAAGTAATGGCAGTCTCAGCGTCTCTGAGCGATGGAGGAATTTGGTGAAACGAGGTAACCAGCAGCAGTCAGAGGCGCGTTTGTGGCAGCTAGTAAAAACAGGGCAACCAGCTGCAGCCATGCATGGAGCGACGGTGGCAGCTGGTATGAAATGAAGGTCCTCAGAAGCAACCATGGGAGAAGGATAGCAGGCAAGGAATGGCAACAGTATCGTGGGTATCAAACTGACAAGGGAGGATAGTGGCGGTTATGGAACAAGGGTAGCAGCCTGATATGGGAAGAACAAGGGTAGCAGCGTGACAAGGGAGGATGTGGCGATTATGGAACAAGGGTAGCAGCCTGACAAGAGAGGGTAGTGGCGGTTATGGAACAAGGGTAGCAGCCTGACATGGGAGGAACAAGGGTAGCAGCGTGACAAGGGAGGTTAGTGGCGGTTATGGAACAAGGGTAGCAGCCTGACAACGGAGGGTTGTGTCAACCAACAAGGCTACTCTACAGCAACATTTCTCAGCTGACCTCTTCTGAAAGTATCCGTCACAGAGGAAGTATCTGTGGGATAAAACTCGTATAATTTAAAATATATTAGTAAAACGGCTTCGAAAATAAGTATTTTAAAGAAACCCGAATAATAATTTCGATAAAAAGCATGATAAGAATGAACATGGACCATTGTATAACATGTTTATGATTTACTCGCTTGTTCTCTGGCGAGAACTCGCGGTGTGCCGGTGAGACTGTCCCAAAGTAAATGGTATGCTTTACGGTACACTAAGAATACCACAAAGCATATCAGGAGCATAAGGATAGGACAAAGAGACGTGACTGTCTAATGTGAGTTCATAGCACGTACTGCAATATGCTTATCGGAATTAAACTTTTCCACAATGTACAACGTTGCCTAGATGTGTACGCGAAGTTACTTATGGCAGGCTGTTATGTTCGCAGCATCAGGGTGGACTGAACGCAGTATTGAGCAGTAGCGAACATGTGTATAGTAAGCGTTTATTATTGGCAAAATGTTTCTCATGTCATGAGAATTAGTGTGAAATGATAATACTAAGATACTGAAGTTTTTTTAAACCACGCTCTCGTGTGTGTTAAGGACCACACTGATAGACCATACAGGTGAAACGCAGAGGTGGGCCGCACACCTGGACCACTCCGATGGGCCACACTGATGGACCATACAGGTGGACCGCAGAGGTGGACCGCACACGTGGACTGCATTGGTAGACCACACTAGTGGACCACACTGATGGACCACACTGACCTCTTGTCCTGCAGCTGGCCGTTGATGGCCTCGGTCGAGGGCTGGCCGTTCATGAGGTGGTTGGGCGTCCACTTGATGACGAGCGCGTCGGGGGGCGTCAGGTGCAGCGACAGGTAACCTGGCATCGCCTCCACGTGGTCCTTCTGTTGACCATCACACCAACACTACCATCACATCCTCAAACACGACCATCACATCCTCAAACACGACAATCACATCCTCAAACACGTCCATCACATCCTCAAACATGACCATCACACCAACACGACCATCACATCCTCAAACACGACCATCACATCCTCAAACACGACTACCATCACATTCCCAAAAACCACCATGACATCACATCCTCAAACACGACCATGACATCACATCCTCAAACACGACCATGACATCACATCCTCAAACGCGACCATGACATCACATCCTCAAACGCGACCATTAAATAACACGCTTTTAAATTATCTAAACCCATTTTACCCATGATCTATTTATCTACCTCTTATTAATCAATAAATCGAGTCATCTATCCATCTATAAGCCGTCATTAACACAATATTCAAGACGATGAATTACGCAGTTCATCACATTTCATTCTCTTTTAGTCGGATGTATGCATACCAAAATTAATTGTCAAGCTCTCATGGTCGCTGCAGTCCAACTGAGTTTTCGCATGGTGTCATCGTAATTATCAAAATTAATGTTATAATCTTCGACAATATTCAGAGAATTAAATTATCTGTTATAGTAATCGTATTAAGCATTGATTAAGAGTAATCAAAAGCATGTTCTTAGTATGACTCACAGGCTGGACGAGCACGTTGTTCTTGCCGTACAGCAACGTCGCCTTGTGGTTCTGATGCAACGAATCGACGTAGTCGCGGGCGTTGGAGTACAGCTGGCGTCGGTCGCCGATGCTGCCGTTGCTCTGGACGCCACCGGCGGGCGCCGTGGCGAGGGCGGCGCCCGTGGAGCCGTTGAGGGCGCCGCCGCTGGGCGCTGAGCAGGAGAAGCTCTGGCCAAAGCTGCCGCCGCTGCCGCTGCTGTCTTCGCTCAGGCTCGAGCCTCCGCCGTTGGGGCGCCGGTACTGAGGGTAGAGGGTGGCATGAAATTGAGATGAGGGTAGCATAAAATTGGGGTGAGGGTAACCGGAAATTGGGGTGAGGGCTGTGGGAAATTTGGATGAGGGTAGCTGGGAATGGGGTGAGGGTTACAGGAATTGGGGAACGGATGGTTAAAATTCATTCTAAACAATAACGCAAATATTTACGAATTATGTGTAGTAATCCAGCCATTAGTCACCATGATATGAGATAGCATTAGTTGCATGAGATGCACCTACATGCAAGCCTGGGCGGCGGGGTGGCGGTGGGGTGGGTGGGCCCGACATGTGGTGGGCTGAGGTGATGAGCTGTCGCTGCAGCAGCTCGTCTGCAGGAGGGTCTGTCCACAGGTGGTCTACGGTCTTCATGCGTGAGTAGTCCAGCGCACATGGCCCCACTGGGGGGAGTGTTTTGTTTTTATAAACGCACTCTTAGGGGTTCATGTAAACGAAATTACACACCCACTCTCAACGGCTCAAGTAAACAAAATCTTGCACCTTCTCCTCATTAACTAAAACACGTTCTCACTGTTATGACAAACAAGATAATATTGCATGTTCAGTAAAGGATGACAAGGAAGATGATTATAAATACTTGATAGATCATTGAACATTGAACCAAAACAAAGTATGGTATCACATCAAGTCTCTCCTTATATAGCAACCGTTACAAGTGATAGAAAGTGTAGAGCTAATTCCTAATACAATTGGAATATAGAACTTCGACCCATTCTGATAGATTAGTCAAATTTAATTAGTCGATAGTCAAATAGATTAGTCGAATTTAAGTTTAATTTAAATCATTTCGTCACCATTATTGAAAAATTTCAGCTATTTCAGCCATCCAACGTAATTTTTCATCATCTCTTAACAAGCAGATGCGTTAACACATCCCCGCTCCTAATAGATATCCTACATCTCACCCAGCAGCGAGCTCAGGATGGTGCCGTACTCAGGGTCTGCCGCCAGAGCGTCCTTCTCGTAGTATTTGCTGTAACGCAAGACCGGATACTTTAGTTATTATTATTATTATTATTATTCCACGAAGAGATCACCAGTTCCTTGTTATTAAGAAGGTTGACGCTAAGAAAAGGGTACTATTAACTTATGTTTAAGGATCAAACGACTACGAGCACTAAGCTTTGTTGAAGAACTAATTAATGATGTATAAAGAATATATATTTGTGTTGAAGAACTAAGGTTCTAAGAGTACTAAGAACTATATTGGACTAAGAGTACTCAGAACTAACTTATGGTCGGCACTAAGGGTACTATGAGCACTAAAAACTAAGAAGCTGTGGGATCTAAGTATTTGTGTGGAAGCACTGAGAGGATTTCCACCATGAACGATAACATTCCTCGCTTTACCAGCATTTCCTTGTGAACTTGTTTTATTCGCGAACAAGACAAGAGAATAAAGGGAAAAAGTAAGATTATGAAAAAACTTAAAAAAAATTACGAGGGCTCAGCAGTACATAAAAGAGGAGGGGATCAAGGAAACGTAGAATCGGAACGCCGTGTAAATGAAATATGAAGTCTTAAAAAAAACAGAAATGTATGTTTTGACGTAAACTGGACTGAAAAAGAATTTCAAGGAATAACCCAGGATAGAAGAAGAAGATTTCAGCGAATAAATATGAAGGTAAAAGATAATGGAAAAAACGAATAGTAAGGAAGAAAACTTTATTGTATCAGGACTTCAAAAAATAAAACAACAGGAGGGTACGCGAGAAAAACATTGTAACAAAAATGTGAGTAAGATCGCCGGTGAATGTTCGAGACGAACCTGCTGTTCTCGACGAGATGGTCGATGATGATGGACAAGGTCTTCTGGAAGAGGGCAACCCTGATCCAGAGGTACCGTGGTGGGGGCGGAGGCAGGGCCGAAGCCACGCTCCCTGAGTTCTTCTTGGTGAGGGGAGGCTTGGGGAGACGGGTGCTGCTGTCCCCACTACTGCCACTGCGCCTGAGCAGCAGCGGCCAAGAGTTGATAAGGTGGTCGAGTCGAAGGTTTTAATATCAAGTGAGTTGAAGCCTGAATAATTCTGCACTGCATTACTGCTCAGCAAAGCTTGTTATGTAACCATCAAATAAGTGGAGTACCTTGTCAGTCTTAGCCTGCAATACATCAATAAAATTAAACACACTCTCTATAATTATCATAGCCGAGTGTACTCATCATATCATCAATCACCGTGCGCTTGTTCATCACGATATTCTGGGGCGACTATGAGTTTTACTTCATCCTGACCTGTTGGGGTCTGAGGCCTCCATGTCTTGGACAATCTTGGACACGACGCCGGCGGGTGGGAAGGTCTTACCGACCTTGTGGATCAACGCCGTCGTGGAGGAGGTCTTGAAGAGTCCCAGGGAACGCCGCTTGAGGCCGTCAGACAGACAAGCTTCTACTGCCGCTGTTGAGAACAGGCACAGATAAGGGTTAGAATGAAGAAACTTTGAATTTAGATATATAAAAATAAGGAATTTACAACTGGCCAAAGAATTTGACGCTTGAGATAATCAGGTTCTCCATGCAACACAAGCCATTTTTTCACTAGGCATGTTTAGAATATGTAAATTGGATAAGATAACAAGTTGTAGTGTAAAACAGAGTCGCTGGCAGAATGCCAAATGAAGTGTATGATGAAGCTTCCCTGCAGGGAATTCATTTGTTGATGAAGTTCGTATGACTTCAAAGGTAAAAGTAAAGTGGTCTAGAATTATATTTCCTGCGAAGGACAGACGCAACTCAAGGGCATGGAAGAACGGCACTAGACTCGTGGGAATATATGTATGTATTTTATTACAGTACGTCTGACCAAGAAATCAATTGAAACGCAGTCTCGATCTGTACAAAAAGCACTTCCGACTGCATCGCAGCGTCTTGAGGATCAAAGGAGGCAGTGAAGTTCCAACTCGCCGGATGGCTTCGCTTTGGTTAAATTTAAACAATTTTCGAGGAAGTTGTCTGAGTTTTTGACGAAGGGAAGAGTTCCTGGCAAGATGAAACTGAATATTAAAATTATTCAAATTCATTCGAAACATTTTTAACGTTAAAGACAACAATCCTGAACCATTTTATTTACTACGCAAGCAACAGCGATATTATTTCATGTAGCAGGAATTTTGGCACACATTTTCGCAATTCTTTATGAGATTAAGAATCGGTATTATTTGTAATTTATTGCGCGGGAAAATACAAGAGCAATAAATATGCATTCTACATTTAACAACTAGATTTTGTTGATGCCTTTCGGTTCTGAACGCAGCCCATAATGTATATAGTCATGTTAATGCAGGGCTTCAATTCTAATAAAAAAAAAACAACTATGGTACAGATTTCGGGGAATTTTCAATGACCGATCTTTGGCCATCTATTGGAGTCCGATATTCACGACTATAACGGCGATGCGCTGAGGTCAGACCGTACGACGGAAATTTTTACCGGATACAATCTGGCACGACTCTGCCTGAATAATTCGACACGCTGAGCCATGCAACCTGCCATTCTAAACAAGGATCGCGTGTGACCTGTGATATTGTCAGCATCGACTCGAATTTCAAGTTTAATTTGTTTCTTCTTTTCCTTGTCTCAGTTTTCGGCTGTAGAGTTAAACAAAGTGACGAGTTCATACACATTCGAGTCAGTTTTTTTGCGCTTGCTAAATCCAGCACTATAAGGATATAAAATACGATGCGTAAACCGTGCAGCTCCTCTGAATTGACCCACCTCATAAATCCGTGTCTATTTATGTCATCAATAGACTAAAAGTGTATTGGACTCGTAACTGTTCTTCTTACGTTTATTAAACGGGTATTATGAAAGCAATTGTAGTGAATTTCTGATGAAACCAGGGCGTTGTATTAAATGTACCAGATTTCACTCGCATAAAACACAATACGTAACGACAGCATCCATTATCGCTTTGCAGGTCGCTGGAAATTCACAGCGAAATTATCAGCGGGCTACCGCCAGCCATCCAGTGGCCACCGAACACAGTGGCCCAAATCAAGCGTCGCAATCGTGATTGCTGTCAACCAGCGGGGAAATTGTGGGCCTTTCCATGCGTCGATATTAGGTTTGTAATGAAGGTTTTCCAATGTCGAGAACCCAGCATCCTACCAAACTGGGTTTTGGGTGATCTTTGAGTATTTTGTTTAACTGGTATCTTCGCGAACAAATATAAACAATAAAGAAAATTAATGTATTAAAATGACATCCGATACATTTCTCAATCAATTATTTAAAGCGTCAGTGAACAAATCATCTGGAACTTTACTCTCCGTCTAGCAAGTACTTAGGAGTGCAGATATTTTTGTAATTAAAATCAGTCAAATGGCATATGTGCGCTCCTTGGGCGTTGCAAAGAAGAGAAGAAAAGCTCTAGGCATCTCTTAAAAAAATAGCTGCGATATTTTTGTGGGAAATTTCACGTACAGATTTCATTTAAACTTCCTCGAGGAGGACTGATAAAAATTGGCAGGAAATAACGGCAGGTTTCAGATTGCAAAGGAAAACCGACGCACAAGTCAGGGCAAAGAATGGGGCGGGCAAGACTGAGACGAACCTCCGTTATAGGCGGTTTGGAGCAGCTGTGCTAGTGGAAATTTCGATAACATATCGATGAATTCCTCAAAAATAAAATAGATAGGTGATTGGAACGAATTCTGATGATAATTTTTAGAAATTATTCAGATAATGGTATAATTTTTTGTCCAATTGTTAAATGTATTCGGTGGAATAGCTTTTGCGAATGACAAGATTAGAAATCAAGCCTGTTCTATAGTATAAAGAAGCTTTGAACTCCTCTCTGTACAGAACGAAGTTTGAGGGTAAATTAATAAATTACTTCTGTTATAAATATAATACAAAGCTATAGGGTGCGGGGGTTGAGATTGTTAGCAATGTGGATTCAATCGTTCGAGTGTGAATAAGACGATGGTTTCGACACCGTGAGATTGGGTTTGTTTACATCGAACGTTGGCGAGCGTATCACGAACGAAATTCCATGAGTAGAGGAATTCGGCATCTAATTCTAGTGATAGGCATAAGTGTGTGCGGCGACCACGTAAATATGGATTACAAGTTCGAATCGAAGAGATTCATATTTTTGGAGCTACTGTCACCCGTCACGGCCTACAGTCTGTAGACGCCGTGACGCCCGCGACCGTATTGCCGGCGACTCCTTTCTTTTTTTGAAAAATCGTCAGCGAGAAAGATAGACTGATAGAAAATACTACCACCCCTGGAAGAGCATCTACAATATCCAAGTGACGACCAAGACTCCGCTATATTTCAGTACGGTCAACCACAACGCAACGTCCGCGCCAGTTGTTATTCGATTGCTAGAGAAGCCGAGAAACAACCGACGACCCATTGAAGGAAGTTCAAAAGTACGGCGGACACAGCAGCAGCAGTACGGCCACGAGCTGGCACCAAAGTCATTGAAGACGGATCCTTTACAGCCGTTCAGAAGTACGGCTGTTAACAATTCTATGGCCACTCAGAACTGGAGATATTTTTCAAAGAGGTGAGACTACGGAATACGGTCTAGGTACGGTCAATTTAGAACTATAAGATTGTCATTACAGCAGAAAATATTCGTGATCGATACGGTCACGGCATTGCAACCGTACCACTCTATAGGACAGCATTCATGACCGACGTTATCCGATAAAAAGGTTAATTTCGAACTGGTTGACTCAATAATTTATTAGAATTAAGAGGAAAGTCTACAGAGGAACGTCAAGTTCGGAGTTTATTCCCATGTTTCGTTTCTGCAATTGTCATTTTGTAAACTTATGATGTGCACTTGTTTTTTTCAGATTAATTTGAATGTGCGTTTCATTTCGTCCTCATGTACTTCATTCGCCGTGGTAATCCCTAGAGAGCTTTTAGCAAAAACGTCTGACTTCTAAATGCATAGAAAACATGAAAGATTTACAGAAAAAAAAAACTGGTTTCATACAACTCCCGCTGAATTAAAATGCACCTGCAATAAATAGTGCTAACAAGGTTGCATTGTAAGCGATGTTTTATCAAGATTTTGTTGAATCTTGAAACTGCATCCACATAAGCGCTTGCTCATGAACAAAGAAAAACTCCATCACTGAAGGATAACCTCAAGAAAGCTCGTAGAATACAACGCGAGGTATACTCGATTGTTGGTAACAATATTATTAAAAGATAGCGATATTTTCAGTTGGCCGATCATCACCTGAACGGGGTTAATGCTCGCGAATTGATCATCAAGAATATTAGCAGCAGGAGGTCAAAGTTCCGTTCCCTCCAAATTTGCGCAATGTGCCTAAACCTGACGACTTCCTCGACTTTCTAAATCAGTACAATTGAGCGCTCGTAGAGAAGTCAATTACTGGCGTCAAGGAAGTTAATTAGATTAAAGTGGCAGCTTAATGGAACTTTCTTCCTTCATTTTCGCATTTCATTTTGTTTTTATTTCTAAAGTTTGTTCATTGTATAGAAACTATTTCTGCTCATTCCTAGTGCACATTGCGATATGTCACATCACACTGCTGTGAGACACATTATGGTGTATCACATCACACTGCTCTGAGACACATTAAATGTATCACATCACACTGCTTTGAGACCCATTGTGATGTACCACATCACACTGCTGTGAGACACATTATGGTGTATCACATCACACTGCTCTGAGACACATTAAATGTATCACATCACACTGCTTTGAGACCCATTGTGATGTACCACATCACACTGCTGTGAGACACATTATGGTGTATCACATCACACTGCTCTGAGACACATTATGATAGATCACATCACACTGCTCTGAGACACATTAAATGTACCACATCACACTGCTCTGAGACACATTATGATGTACCACATCACACTGCTCTGAGACACATTATGATGTACCACATCACACTGCTTTGAGACACATTATGATGTATCACATCACTACCTGGCTCACGACTGCCTCCTACTGCAACCATAACATCGTCCGGTCGTGCATGTGATGTCGGTGCTCGCCTCGTGGCCAAAACAACGTACGTAGCCCCGCGGCGGGGGAAGCAAGTATAACAAAGAAAGCTGGGAACAAAGAAGGGAATAAGTCCATAGCCTGCACTTAGAGAAAGGTGGTCATCTGAGACAGAAGGTGTAGGAGCAATACACATTAGATACGGTGTGTCGAGGGCGACGAACGCTGCTAAAAAATGCACAAAAATGATCCACAATTGGATTACTCATTCGTCATGAAAATAAATCGCGTGCGTTCTCCATATGATTCATATTTTCATGATTTGATGTTTTGAATTTATGAGGTAATGTTGATGTACCTATGAGAGGATAAAATGTGTTAGTTAATGCCTAAAATGGTGAGTCTCAGAGGTTCAATTCATATTAATATAAATTGAAGTGAAAATATAAATAACTGGATGCAAAACAAGCCATAAATTTGGCTAAAATTATTCAAGAAAATAAATAGAATAAGTTTTATAATATAACGTGGAGAATATATCTCAGTCATTACCGAGTTCAATGCGCGCTTTCACTACAGAACGAAATGAATCGGTGATGTCGTCAGGACCGAGAGTTCAGAGATCGTGTAACGGTGCGAAGAAGTCGATTAAAGATCAATTTCTGTATCACAGTCGGCCGAACGTCGGCCGGATTATGGCCACCGATACCGCGCCTATACTCTTGCTTGAGGTTACGTTAAAAGGTCGAACGTTGTACACGCACTCACGGGGCACTCAAAGAGACCGTGACTGGCGCAGCTTTCTTCTCTCGAAAACAACGAAAAGGCGCCGAGTCACGCGACAGTTTTCTCGGCTCGCAGGTACATAAGGCGGCCCTCGAGGCTGATACAAGTCATTTGTGGGACTGCAGGACCGCTGATCTTTGGTGTTCAGCTCTGAAATGCTGCCAAATTTACAAATTTAGAGAAGCAGAAATGGCAATGGAAATCCGAAAGGTATTTAGGGAACCAGACAAAGACGATGAACTCTACCAACAAGCTGTAGGCGCAAGCCCTACATTGTCCATTGTCCATAGAAAGAAACTTCAAGCAGAAAGTACCCAATACATAATATATGAACAAATTATGGGTGTTTCACACGGATCAATTCAAGTGACGCCATTTTGTCAGGTGACTAAGACAAACTTCGCTGTGAGGTAAGTCGAGCAATCCTCGATGCTTGATTAATTTGATTTTTCTGTTCACATCAAAGATCCATAACGAATTTCGATCCTAAAAAGTTACAGCGACTGTTTGCGTGCATTCGGCGGATTAAATGTCCTGTTCTCAGTCAATTGTTTGCACCGAACATCTGGCAATGCGTCAAGAAATCGACAGCAACAGACTTATTTATTACTGGCCATGGGCGCCGAGGCGAGGCTATCAGAAGGATATTGCAGCCGCTCACGCTCCATTCTCGACCATGTGATGGACGAGCGATCCACAGTACAGGGGAGAGGAGGAAGGGAGGATGCTGCTGTGGCATAGTGCTACTAGTGCTGTCACAACGTGCTGTGCCACAGCTGGGTGTGCTGTGTGCTGTGGCACCGCAAGAAGGCACGTGCTGTGTCGCCGCTGCCAGTGACTGACACAGAACGCGCTGTGCCAGTTTTAATTCTCAAATTGCAGAACACATTTTCGCAAATACGACCGTGTCAAAAGAATCCTTCCATTTGGAATTCATTTATTTATGGATAAGAGAGCACAGAGGCTCTTCTGGGAGACTAATCAGCTTATTAAATGCGTATGCAAATATTCTTCATGGCGAACGTATTATTTTATGGAAATTATTAACGGCATGAAAATCTGATGATTATAACGAGGGCCAAGAACATCAGGCGTAAATCCTGGAGCATCGCTAACAACGAAAGACGATTCTGATTAGTCATACGTGATAATCTTCACCAGTCATAGTCATAATCAAAAATAATAATTGTGATAAGTAAATATAGCGTCATAAGAGATGACCGTCTTAAGTAATCAGCATCGTAACCAATAATCGTCGTAAGTGATAATCGTCGTAAATGATAATCGTCGTAAATAATAATCGTCGTAGGTAATAATCGTCGTAAATGATAATCGTCGTAAATAATAATCGTCGTAGGTAATAATCGTCGTAAGTGATAATCGTCGTAAGTGATAATCGTCGTAAATGATAATCGTCGTAAGTGATAATCGTCGTAAGTGATAATCGTCGTAAGTAATAATCGTCGTAAATAATATACGTCGTAAGTAATAATCGTCGTAAGTGATAATCGTCGTAAGTAATAATTGTCATTAGTAATCGTCGTAAATAATATACGTCGTTTGTAATAATTGTCGTAATTGATAATCGTCGTAAATAATAATCGTCATAAGTAATAATTGTCATTAGTAATAATCGTTTTCAGTAATAATCGTCGTAAATAATAATCGTCGTGAGTAATAATCGTCATATGTCATAACGTTTGATCGCAGGCATCCCACGGAGGAAGTTATGCAATTTTCCAGACGTTGGACAAGCGATGGATGCCATCAAACATTAATAAGATCAGTAGCACGCAACGGCAGCGCTTATTAGCATGCGTTCCGCGAACTCGGGCGCAATCAACGCGTGCAATGGAAACGCTAATCCGATGAGCGGCGCCGGGGGCAGCGCCCCGACCCCTACACTCGTTCCCCACGACCCGACCAGGGTTTCGAAATAGAAAAATTTATCTTCAGGCTGATTATAAAATGACATCAAAGGGTTGATCAGACTGATGAGGATCAGTTGGGAGGATTGCGGTGATTCTTGAAGGTTTCATGAAACATGCTCGAAGAAGTATTTCTAAAATTTATTTATAACGGGTTCTTGAACCTTCGTAATTTTTTCGAATTTGTTCACTGGACCTTGATATTAAGTATGTCTTATCAGACTTGGCATTAACTATCGTAGAACTGGTTTTTATTTAAGAAAATAATACAACCAATAATTCCTTATTTCTCTCTGACGAGTTGCAATAAAATAAACGATGCATCAATGGTTTATCACAAAGTTTAATTCGACACGAAAAAGATAAAAATTCTGGCTTGTGCTTTTCCGAGCAACAACCACCCTTCTTTGAAACGTTTGAGAGTAGCTCATTTGATGAAAATGTGCTCCGTACATTTCAAATTTCTTCTTTCGAATTGAATAGTATAAAATTTTTTTTTCAAACTCCTAGGGATTACCTTGCCTCATCAGAAATATTTGAAGCTTCAGAGCATTGGTATCGTTAAAAGAGGCTTGCATTTTTCACGCCTTGCAACGATGAAAATTAAACCTAATCCTCATTTGCGAACTGCATTAATGTATTGAAGGAACGAAATAAAGTATCGATTCTGAGGAGACAAAAAGCAAGGATTCCGACGAAAATTGTCGGGATTTAACCGAAGAAAATTTAAAATTCGACTCAATAGAACGTGGGCGAGATTGATTGGTTGATGATAGCTGGAGTAAAGCTGACATAGATGGATGACTCCTGCGAGGAGAAGTGAGTTCCGATGAATGAGGATGAAGTCCAATATAAATTCAAGTATTTGTTTCGTGCGATGAAAGCTCACTCTGAAGTGACCTCAAGCATTCCTTTATCAGCTCGAACCACGAGCCCATGCATGGAGTGGTCACCTTAATTTATTATAGTTCAAGCCACGAACGTTGAAAATATAATTGACCGCGCATGAGACATATACAGGACTTTCATAGGTGATGTCGAGACTTATAACCGAGAAATGTGAGTTTTTTGTGGGTATATCGATCAGTTTCGTGGCCAAAAAAGATGCATGGAAGGCCTCCTGGTACCATAATTTCAAAACTCGCTAAGTGAACGTAAGTACTTACGCTCTATTTTCTTGTCTATGATTGGTGGATTTTGCTTGAAAGGCCGTCAATGATTGGCTGATGAACTTACGATCTCTTAACTTTTTTTGAAAGCATAGGCCCAGGTATATCCGGTATGGTTTCTTACTCCCTCAAAGCTGTCACGTGTGACATCAGGTCCTCTACACTGTGTGAGATCACTAGAGGACTCTACAATGCTGTAGAGTCTACGAAATTCCTGACATGAGGACAGAGGAACAGATAGAGGGATTTGAGAAACTCTAGTTAAAAATGATGGCGGTAAAATCGTGACAGCGGGGCAGAAAGGACAGAAAATGCTCGGATCAATGGAAAATGAGGGAAGCTTCCACGAGCGACAGTGCAATCCATCGATAGTCTCAAGTCATGATCCTTGAGAAACGCTCGCAAAATTACCCATCGATAAAAAACTCAGGGCTTTAACGTCGGCGATCTTTTTGTTTGTCCATTAGGCACATCGTAAAGGCAAGGAAGTTTGCTTTACAGCCGGCAAAGCGCTAAAAATTTCTTGGCGTTAAAAATATTTACCGCTCCATTTAGCAAGACAGTTTGGGCCCACGCGGCTCTCATATCGAAAAAGTTTTCACACAATATTTTTTAAGCATGATGAAAATCAAAATTACAATAAGAATGTGTATTTTTCCCCATTATTACATTGTGTGATTCTCTTTTGTTCCGTTTAGTTCGTTACAGTAATTGATTAAAACCTAAACTTGAAATTGTCCGTCAATGCAGCTAAATATTGCTCTGCAAAAACTGTCTTTATTTGTATTATATGTTTCGCACTTTTCATTTTCTTGTATCAATTCAGGTACCAGAATTTTCGTGGAAATAGATTTAACGAGCAGCGATAACGAGCGGAGTAGTTAGTTTACGGTATCAAAGGTCAGCCTATACTAACCTATAAATGTATCGGCTCGTATAATGCTATTACTCGTGTTCTGAGTCGAGTACTTATACTAGACACTCGAATACCAATACCAGTTGTATAGAAATTTGAATTGGAGGCAGACTGTGTTTTGGTTTCAATTCTGCCTCTGTGTGCGTTTAAATGTCTGAGGCTTAGATACAATTAATTAAGTCACGTGGACGCCAAGCTTCGGCTGGAGCTCATGCGGCGTCACGAGTTTCTAGGGACTAAGCCCTTTAAAATTAATAATGATAATAATAATGATAATAAATAAAATAACAATAATAATAATAATAATAATAATAATAAGCTGATTCTTAACATCGCAATACATTCACAGCTTGTTGCGGTCTCGAACCCGCACCTCTCTGCTCCAATCCTAGTACTCTGAACTGTAACCACTGAGTCACCTTGATTGGTCGAATTCAAGTTAATAATTACTGTTTGCATGATTATTCATTTATTCAAGCTACGTTATATTGAATTTGTGGGTATTTTTTATATGAATAATTTCAATAATTTAACATAAAATTATTAAGAGGGGCTGAAGCCCCTAAATAGGCTGAGTGACGCTGTAAATAGGCCACTGCTGTAGCTTCAGCTTGCGGGCGACGTAGCGCCAGGGGTAGACGATGGAGGATGGAAGTGAGCTGTGACGGTCATTAGGGATATCGCGCCCCAGTCGGGGACCATGGGGGGGGGGACTGATGGGAGTCTCTTGTGGTCGATGTGAGCCAGATTCGCTTTTTCTCCAACATACTTTTTCCGAAATTTTCCCTCCGACACTTTCCGAGCAAAATAGTGAACCTTACTAGTGAAATTTATTGTGGGACTTAAATATATTACTTTGCTATCTATAATTTTTTGAATGAAACGAATAATCAACCGAAAATAAATTTCATATATACACGTTTTTCGTACGAAATGACTTATTAGAATGAAATAAAGTATCGGTACACAATCTATGATGGGATTAACATTTATCTCCATCCAAGATAAAGAATTCATCATTGTAACGGAGAGTCAGGAATACAACGCAACATTCGTCACATAACGAAGAAAGAGGTGCGCATGACACCATTATTTCCTACGTTGTAAAAATTAAAGCAAACTCCATTAATTTCAATAGGAAGAAGCTTGTGAAAGAATTTTAGCGTGAAAAAATAAAGCAAAATTTAAGGATTGGAGACGCGTAATGCAAAATCTACAAATGAAGTAGCGACTATAAAATGTAAAATACACCTCATAATGAAGCATATTTATGGAACGTGTGAAGCATTTATTTCAGACCATGCGCCGGCATTTCGTTAGAGTGAATAATGGCGCTGGAGCTTTGAGTCGCTCGAGGCAAGTCTCGTGCACTAACAAGGAGTGCGGCCCAAACAAGCCTTCCAGAACTCACTAAATCTCGGCAGCGCCTTCCCCCAGGGAGCAAGTGAATGAGAATTTCTG
The DNA here is from genome assembly GCF_000764305.2 of Hyalella azteca. Lineage (NCBI taxonomy): Eukaryota > Metazoa > Arthropoda > Malacostraca > Amphipoda > Hyalellidae > Hyalella > Hyalella azteca. The sequence continues at coordinate 247,210 of NW_025944675.1, read as the reverse complement.
CGCGCACATTCACCGACCCACATACGAATGAGGATTTGTACTTTAAAATTTCTTTCTGGTCGTCGTCGTGATATTTATGTATATAGTTGGGAGCAGAGATTGGGCAAGGATTGGCCAAGGGACCGATGAAGCGCACTCACTCATGTTTCAGCAGTTGTGGAAATTCTTTGCATGATACATCAAGAGGTCGGAATTCTAGAGCTCAATATTTTGACCCCTACGCATGCATTTGCAGGATATAAGACGTATGTTTTATATGGGTTTCGTTTCTTGTTAAGGCATCTGGCCAAAGTCAAGAAATTGAGTAGAGAGCATAACTTTAACGCAACTTTGGCGGTTCGTCATATCAAACTAACATGTTTTTATATAAAATATTATCGATATAAACATTTTATTCAGAAATTCGATCGATTCATTCGATTCGTTAAAAATTCATCGATGAAACATCGATGATTCACGTGATTCAGATTTCTTATGTAAAACAAGCTCTGGCTAGGCACTGATCAACTGAGCAGAGCCCAATCATTTGCGACACATGTGCGCGGAGAAAATGATGTCGGCTTATCATCAGCCAACTATGGTAAAGAATGTCTGGTACATTTAAAAGTTCCATAAAAAAGTATGGGAAGTTATGGAAACTCGTCGCAAACTTTTGCCGTAATTAAAACAGTGCAAACAAGAAGCTTATTCCTGTGCCGAGGACGACCTCCCTGGTTCAGTTCAACGCCAGGCACTGGAGCGTGCAATTCATGGCAACTTACAGTTGTAGTAATGAATACACGGAAAAGATAATGAACACTAAACGGCAAATAATGAACTTGCACAGGCTTAATTGACAAACAAAGATTGTCAAAAGAGAAAATTGGAATTAGGATTAAACATCAAGGTTAATTATGGCCAGCACATGTCTTGCGCGCATTGCGTTTATGAAGCTGCTATCCTCTTTATAGCGAGTCTGTGAAAGTCTCCCTCAGGGTTGTAATTATCCTAATACAAGTCTCGTGTGCATTAGAACTAAGTTGTTAAGCTTATACAAGAACAATCCTATATGTTTTAATGGAGGCCATACAAGACGCTTAACATTCGTCAATTGAAATAAATTGGTTAAGCTTCTTAAGTCCTGGCAGGAAGATTGTGTTCTCATGTCGTCATGTTCTCATGTCGTCGTGTTCTCACCGTCGTGTTCTCATGTCGTCTTAGCAACGGCGAACAATTATATGAGGTAAGTAATGAGTAACTTCAATAAACATATCGACCTCGAACGCTGATGCGTTATAATTAATACGATTATTCGATCAACATCTTAACCGCTAATACAAGCATGTTCTCCCAATGGCAATGTGAGGTCAATTCTAGTTATTTGGAATCAACGTTAAACAAAAACAGACATAGCTGTTCATTAAACTATCTCGTACAGAAGCAAGAGTGTAATATTCGAGAGATTTCTTTCTAGGCATGTATTGCTACATCTCATTTGCACATAACCTCAAGGAAACACGTTTTATTCCGTAAAAAATAAAAATTTAATAAGAGACGACGCCGTGCCATGAGACTTGATGGCTGAGATGCTCACATGAACGAATATTACCCCACAAGAAAGTCAAAGGAAGTGCTCCGGTGACCAGGTTTATGCGCCGGCTGCTTCACTTGTGAATGGTAACCGCACTCACGTCACATAAAATGGCTAAGTAACACCTGTACTCGCATCTCAAAACTCACTTTTAACGCGAGTATGTGTGCAAAATTCGGGTAAGAAATTTTGTCTCATATGCTCCCATTGAGCCGAAAATTGAAAAGAAAACGTCCGATGGAACGTGAGGCTCGAACATGACCATCCACACATGAGCTTTAATTGACTCTGATTGCACCCATTGAGAAGACCCAGTTAAAATTATCACAATTAACTAATTGAGTTGTCTGCAAAATGTAATTAGGTTCACAGTTGAATTATTTCTAATAATCTTACAAATATTTATATGTATTACAAAATTTGTGAGTGCGTATAGGTTTGTGGGAAGTTTTGAAGGAACAATTAGGGCGTATGGAACAATTACAGTATACAAGGGCGGGCGCTGCTCGGGTTCGTATCCAGGATTATCGTTATATTCCCGCACATGAAATTTCATTCTTGATGGGAGAATAGGAAAGAATCGGAGGAAAGGGAGAAAAGGATAGGATCAAAGATTGAAATTTGATTTTGCAATTGTTAATTAAATATTTCAGTTAAAAGACATAAATAGTTCTTTCCGTGCTCTGAAGCGAAAGTAACTGAAGCGAGTCTGAAGCGAGTCTCTATTAAGTAAACTATGGTTTTAAAGAGATTTTTATGCAATTAAAATGCATAAGCATAAGTATTGCCTTTAACAGGATTAGGGATTAGGATTAACGGAATGAATGAGATTGCGATTCCAGCGTCGGGCTAACCAGCGAGCATAGTTCGCAATTTTTTCAAGCCAACATTTGGCAGGACATATCGATTCCCGAAGCGTATTTTTCATTTCATATTGATTTTTTTGTGTTTTTTTCTCGTTGACAGAACAATTTCTTCACAGTGACATTCTGAATCCTGTTTACTGAGCATCGATTTAGCATTTTTACGCAAGTGGAGGCAAAGTCGCTTAACACGATTTGGGCACCACATTTGTGACATCAACCGTTGCATGTGAAGGCAGCACAAAACGTTTGTTACTCAGGTTCAAATACGGAGCGGAAAACGATTGACTGTGAAAATCTAACCCTGACAACTTGAGACGAAAATTTTGAAGAGCGAACCCTTGAAAACCAAATCTTGAGACGGAAACGTTTGAGGAAATTGGTCAACATTTTCGAGCACACAATGCTGGGGTCGTCGTGCGTCTGGCAGCACCTGCTACTGACGGCAGCGTTGGCGGGGGTGTGGGGCGCTGGGGCCATGGAGGCCGCGGGGCCCATCGCTCCCTGTGAGGTAAGCCTTCACACTTGCACTTAAAATATAATAACTGAGGACATTACTTGAAAATAAAGCTAATTTTGGGATTCTGATGGAAGTAATCAATTTATTTCTATACCTGAATGCTTGAAAAAGTTGCATTTATAAGTTAAAAAATATAACTCAGTACTCACTGCAGTGAGTGACAGAGAGCGCATTTTCTCGTCGACGAAAAAATGAAGTCACGGATGGACAGACAGACATGACGAGCATAATAGCGCCTTTTTTCCATAAATGAGAAAATGCGCAAAAAATTACTGAAATAAGCACTTTTCAAAGCGAGTAATGAAGCCATATTACAGATTTAGGACTTTGTAGCAATTTTTCAACGGTACAATTCACTGAAGTGTAATATATTTCACGTGAATCCTTGAAGAGACCCATACCACAGAATATGGTGGCATGCATTGTACTGTATAGAGAACATTCTACCTAACACGTAGCCTCGTACAATATTATTGCAAACAAATTCATTATTTTTGCAAGAAATTATGCATCACTAATTGATTGTATATATATTGTATTTGAGTTATATATCGGCGGAAAAAACTTATTTTCATTTGAATAAATGTTAGAGATTGATAAAATATATATTTGATTCCGTAGGATTTTTCATAATCACCCACAACAATTCACTCGTCCCCGAACCGAAATCATTGACGTTGAGTTTTTGTTGGATCTTGATCCAATAATTGATCGCTCGTCGATCATCGTCGCGACAGTGTTGACGGACAGGGCAGGTGCATCAATCATGCCTAGCACTGACCAGTCCGCTAAGATCTGACAAAAGCAGGGATCAGTGCTGTGTCGAGTCAGGGAATAACGAGAAATAATGGAAATTGATGCGCAATTCTTCACTGAGATAGCGTGAAAATTGACAATAATGAACCGGAATACCATGCATAATACTTAACAATTAATTTAACTAATTAATGTAAAAATAATGAGTAAAAATAACGTAATGCGAACTTATTACATTATTAATGTAAAATAATGTAATAAGCTCAGTAACTTCACTCCATTTCACCCAGGTTGTATCCCATCACTTCACCTCACTAGCGATACGACACAACACGAACAAACTAATCGCAGGAAGTTCATCAAATCTTTACCCCACTAAAATATCCCGTAAAACATAGCAAATATTTTCGTTTGCTAAAACGGCATTAAAATTAAATGAAAGTAAAACAGAAACCCGAAAATCGTCTAGATGCGCCGCTAACAAAGTCTCCCCCTGACCGCAGGAGGACGGCGCGCGGGTGGCCGACCGCGCCTCCTGCACCCGCTTCCACTTGTGTCGTCTTGCAGACAACGTCTTCGTTACAGACCTCATGGTCTGTCCTGACGACATGGTCTACGACATGGTCTCCAGCGCATGTGAGTAGGTCTGAGTCATGGTCTGTCCTGAAGACATGGCCTACGACATGGTCTCCAGCGCATGTGAGTAGGTCTACAGATCCTTTGAGCAAGTCTATATAATTGGCCATGTCCTTCTTTCATGTTTTGCTCTGGTTACTTTGAAGACTGAAAAAAATGAGACATTATTACTGAACTTTTCGTAGAATTCTTTTCATTAATATAACAGAAATTGTGAAATTCTGCAGGCGTGGAGTCGGTGAGCGGATACCTGCAGGACCCGGCCAGCTGCAACACGGTAAGGCTGCCACCGAATTACCAGCAATTCGGAGCTAACATAATTACTGGTGGAGCATCGGCGCCCGTAGGGAGGAATGCTAAGTTAGAAATTTTCAGCCAAATGTCACGTTTCGGTAAAATGTGAGGAATACTGGGCTAAAATTTCAGGCAAAGACGAACATTGGTCAAGTACAAACCGACTTTTATGTCAGGCAGAGTTGTCGATGATAGAAAATAGAGCGATATAGATGATAGAACGGCAAAACTGAAATAATCGCAATACGGCAATTTTAGCCGAGATTACGATGATCGCAAATACCATAAACAAAAATTTAATCAACATATTCACTATATTACGAAAATTACGAACACAACCATAGTCGTAAATACCATGAGTATTTGGAATTCTAAACTACCGTAAAAAAGCACAACAATACTGAAAACGACGTGACTGAAGAGGTGGAGTTCATATCATCAGGTCACCAAACAATAAGTGCAGGAGAACCGACTTCAACGTGACTGTCCAGCACTCGTGAAAGAGGAGCAAAATTTGCGCTCATGTGGCATTGACGAAATTTGAAGAGTGCCATTTAAGTGTATCATTATTATTCCATAATCAATCAAAAGTTCAACTTTTCTCCACGCCATACTAAGAGTTGCATTGTAGCGGCTGCACTGAAAACCGGACGCTATCTCGGCACAATGGCTTGCTGCGCGATGAATGTCTGCAATACTGGCAACGGTACACGGTTTCAAACAATTTATTCAGCCATTCAAACGATCAAACAATAATTGGTGATGATCTATTTGATATATAGGGAGGAAGCAAATTGTATTTTATTCATGTGATTTGAATTTTTTAATCCTAAATTACCAAAACCTGCCTAGAATTCAATAAAAGACATTACGTTAGATCAAAACTTTCTCTGTTGTAAAATTATTCCATGTGCTGATGATGGAAGCGCGTGATTGTAATGTAACTTGAGCTTGGAGGCTTCGTAGTAAACCGATGCTCTATAGCTTCTTCAATTAATACCTTTATAAGTCGCACATACAAAGAGTTTTCATTTGTAATAACCAATAGTCAAAAGTATTTACTCAAGTACAGTGTATCAAAATGAGTATAATTAGGCGGCTACAAAGCAAGAAATCTGCAATGCGAGTTAACTTAATGCGGGCAGTTCTACGGCTGCCACCGGACGAAGGAGCGCAGTGAAGGGTTCGTACGTCACCACTACGCGTGCGCGGGACAGCTGCGCTTCCATCCCGGCCTCAGGTGCGTTCATACAGCTTCCTGCTGGGCCCTATAGGCCTAGGTAGGAATAATATCTGTTTATATCTCTAATGAAATATGTTTAATTTTGCGCTTAGAATTTTTCATTTTGGTTGAATTGAGTCGAATTTTCAAAATGCATAAAATTATTGTCTGCATGTATTCTCTCGCGGAATTCTAGAGTTAACGCGGTACACTGGCAATATGTGAATTTAAGCCATCGCATTATTTGCAAATAATTATGAGCCTGTTACATGATAACAACAGACTTAAGGTGCCTCTCAATGCCAGGATTGGACTAAAAAACTCGAGATATAGGTACTATAATTCATGTATCATTAAAGAAGACATCGAATTGCGTTCTAATTGTCTCTTCCGAAGCGATTATTAGACGTTCTGGAGTGCCAATAAGTAATTGGTTTGAGGACTTGTTGAGGTTTTTTACCCTAGAAACAGACAGTAATCACACATATTAAAGCCTGACTAACCTTTAGCTGGCGGCTCCAGAAGGGTGCACCACTTGACCTGCGTAATGCATGGGTTGGAGCATTGCTATGGGGCTACCGGAATGGCTCTGAGTGGCACTCCGACGACGCAAGGGTAGGCATTAGTAATTTACATGTGGCGCGCAAACACCGCAGAATTGAATACAGGAATCGGACCGGTGCAGGGTTCACGGAAGACCTCGATTCTGATGAGAAACGCTGCGCGAAAACCGATCGAGCGAACGGATGTCAGCGATGAAAGCCGGTGTTCAAACTAACATTCTAATTAGTGAGAGATACAACTGGAAAATGTGAGAATAAAATTTAATGTAGGATCGAGTGCTGTTAGAAATTTTGAATATTCCCGGAATAGTTGCCACATTATTTCTCGTTGTGTCGGCGTACAGAAAAGAATTTGCATATAGCGTGCAACGGAGTACATAGTTATTGCCTATAGCACGACCTTTATAGAGTCCCAATATTCTTAGATATTGACTACAGCGTATGAAAGAGAAGAGTTTATTTTTGCAGCTTGTGTTAACAAGAATCAAACAGAACAGCACTCTGCATATACGTATTCTATAACCTGCTGTCCACGCCAGGAAGCACAGTACGTCGCCGAGACATCAAAGGGTAGTTGAAACAGACTTGGGAATTGCTCAAGCGTGTTCGCTCTCTTGAATACTGGTAAATAAATTGACTGACTTCGTACGTTAATAATTCTTTGAATATACACACGCCAACGTAAATCACTATCAGAACTCCCACAAAATTATTCGGGGACATACAATCGCAAAGGAGAAACTTCTTCTAGTCATATCATAATTTGTTCGTTTATAGTTGTGTATAATATCTATAAATTATATTTACGAATAGTATATATAGTCAGTATAGTCGTGCTATCGTGATTAGAGTGGAACAAATAGTATCCTAAATGGACTCATAATAGTTTTGTTCTAGAGTTGACTTGCTGTAAACTTGATCAGTGTTTCTGTTTATAAAAGATGCAAGATTGCAAGATACAAAAGTTATGAAGCATCACTGCATCGCTGGCGTTGACGGCAGCTAAAGCATGAAATATCGTCCTCGATATTGCAGACTAAATACCGGGAAACTAAGTCAGGATATTAGCAGCTGCATTAGCACGCGTCCAACTCTCATTTCAACTCAGAATAGTCGGGTGTTTTAATTATAGAAGGCAGATGAAAGACTGACAATGGCACGGGCTAAGCCAGCAGTAATTTTCCACAAAAGGCTCACCAGAACGTGAGATTGGCGTTGTCATGGCGACCACACAAAGCGGACATATTGAGCTCATCAGACCACACATCAAAACACAGCGTGTACTGCCAGCCACTGTGTGGCGGTACACAATATAACACAGCGCCACTCCGCAGCCACTTCATGGCGGAACACAGTATAATACAGCGGTTGAAGACGACTCCTCAGTTCCTCGTCCGTGGGGAGCTGCATTATCATATCACATCATAATAAGTTAACTCCTGTGCCATTATGAAACGTGAAGAAGTTCACGATCTCTTTGTGTCGAAACAGGTTCTGCACCTTCAAGACCAGGGTTCCCGACGACATGTGTAACAGCCCAAGCTCAGAACAGACCATCATCGGCACTGATAAAGTCGCTCGTCGAGAGCACTCCGTCGAGATGAAAATGGCCAGAACTGCCACTATTGATGACGCAGTTACTGACATTCCCGCTGTAAAAGCCTCATATTCTGCCTACAAAAATACGCCAGGTAGTAAATACGTGGAACTCGTAACAAGAGACCACGACATCCATGGCAAACTCTCAGAAGGCGGCATGCCATCCACCGGTGAGTCTCAAGTGCGGAGCGAACGACGAACGTAAATCTTACACAAAAATTTGCTAAGGCGTAAAATTGAAATCTCCGTATGACAAAAGTGATAAAATGCTCGCGTTTCGAGACAAACGAATTTATAATTATTTTTTTTTTCAACCCAATTTAAAAGTTAGCATTAAGGTAAAGCATAATAAATTTAGGAAATGAATTATATGAAAGTCTCGGACAATGCCCGATTACCGTTGGTTTCCATTCTAAAAAAGATACGACGTCTCCATTCTGAATTCAGCTTTCCAATGAATAAGCCACTGTAATATTCTCACCAAAATATTTTTTCCATGAAAAGATTGATTCCTATTCTTATTCATAAATATTATATTTCCCTCAGCGGAAGCAATAACGAGCGACGAGACGCTCACCTCCGAAGCTGAGATCAGCAAAATCACAGAGGCGATCAGCCATCAGCTGCTTGGGGACACACGAGACGATAAGGAGACCACTGACCACTCCTACATGACCACCACTGTCAGCAAGAGCGTATCTCAAGCACCTGATGAGGGAGGTCACCAAGTCGGGACAGACATCAACACCTCGGCAACGTACGGCCTAGCAGGAGACACCCCGGCACGAGATGAGAACTCGTCTCCCTACGACCTCATGAGGAGCTCCGAGACGCCGCCGCATGACAACGGAAAAGACGCTGAAGAAGAATATTTTAAGAAAAGAATTTCAATGAAATCCAAACTCATTGATATGGTGCCGGTCATCCGTCCAGGCCAACTTAGTGCGACGTCTGGAAGCCAATCTCCCTACAACTGGGAGGCTGGCGGTGACTTCTCCTCGTACGACATGGATGCAGTCAACAACCAGTCGCCCTTCAGTATGGGTGTTATAACAGAATGATGAATGAGGTGCTACAGTGGTTGGCAAAATGCAACTAACATTTATTGTGGCAAATTTTCGATGTCACCTTTCAGCATCCTAAAAGATAGCATCGTGTATGTACAAAGGCGACGACCTTATCGTGAAGTATGGAATTATATATTATAACTAAAGAGCAGGCGTATGAAATCAATAAGCTGCAGGTATAATAATCCACTTTAAGCCGAGCCTGCTTAGCGCATTGACGGTTGATATCAAACTTATAATTGGCACTTCTTCTGCAGTAGCAACTTTTCTCCTCACAATTTTCGCAGCATTTAATCCAGGGTCTCTTCTTCACGTCTTGCTAGGAAAGGACTTGAAAATCAATATATTATAGTCACGGGGCTTCATCATCTTCATTATACTTCGCGATTCCTCTTTAACCTTAACATTTGTTTGAATCTATTCCTCATTAATACATTAATTACATGATACTACTCGTAGTTACCATTTAATTTACAACGCGAAATTTAGAAAATTATTCATTACAAATATTTTGGAATAACATCTGTCTGTTTACAATATTTTATTTTAATTCCAGTAATATATAAATTGATATCACACACGCCCATTCTGTAGATTAGAGCAAATTTGTGGGGTCAGAGAAAGTAAAATAAGCCCACATGCTACTGAAAGAGGTTGAAAATGCGACCCGGGCTGATAACAGGCAATTTGTACGCGCGATGAGCTCGTACGGTACGGGTTAGGCGTGATCATTACCTGACATTCCGTATAACTATAAATAATCTAATAATAAAATCTAATATTAATCTAATCTCATAACAATCTTATTCAAATGCATGAAAAGACAAAAGACTTCACAGGAAAATTATTCTGCCAGCCACACAACCCCGCATGCCTTTAAACGTAACTGCCAAGTTGTGTTGATAGCCAAATGTCATCGAATCTGCCCAACTGCTCATTGTTATTCAAGGGTTTACCTTGTTAATCCTTAATCCGCATATTCGGAATGTCTCGCTTTGTCTCGTATCATAATGGATTACTTCGTTTTGTCTCGAATCATTAAGGTATATCTCGTTTAAATCAATTTACCTTGAATTTTTCCTAGCATATGGAGGACAAATTTTGAATTTCGTGACATTTGTTGCGTTGTGCCGATGCCCACGGAAAGTTTGGAAAAAACGTTTTCTAGATGCACAGATTAATGATATTATACTGCTAATGAAAATATTAAAAAACTTTCAGTGTAACCTCATGATATGAGAAATGCAGCTGTGCTCAGATTGTAAACCTCGTCCCACTGCGCGACAATAAACTAAGGGCCCTTTTGTTTTCTTGACCAGAAAATAAAGTGAGACACGTTTACAGTTTCTATTATCCCTATATTGTCCTACCACTGCCCGGAGCGCACGAAGGCATCACGTCGTGAATGAACAAAAAGGGTTCAGGATAACGACAGTCAGGCTCCAAAACCTAGGTCCATGACCGTAATTCTTGTTCACATGAGCATCTAATAATAATAAATATTAGCTTCAGTAGGATCTGTTGTAAGCTCTCACCGAAATGGCACCTTCCATGCGATTGTTCAGTTTGCGTCTCAGTTAACTTTTGATATTTTAGCCGCGAATGTACGATTGACAATGGATTGATATGAATGGTAGAGTATCACTATTAATGGTAGAGCATCACAATTAATGGTATAGAGCATCACATTTAATGGTACAGCATCACAATTAATGGTAGAGAATAACAATTAATGGTAGAGCATTACAATTGATGCTACAGCATCACAATTAATGCTACAGCATCACAATTAATGCAAGAGCATCCCAATTAATGGTAGAGCATCAAAATTAACATGCTTCGCGTTAATAATACTCCTTAAACTCAGCCAGATCTTGATCACTGCACATAAATTGCTTTAACAATAACCGTACGCGACACAGTTACTGGCGGGGACAAGAACGTCAAGCGGCCATAAAAAATGTGGATGGCCCTCACGGCCGTGCCTGGAGGCTATTAAAGCGGGAGGAGAACAGCTCATAAAGTCCCATAGCATCATCACCAGGTCCCTGACCCATCTTTCCATGCAATTCCTACACGCGATCAGGCTTATGGGCCATCACTTCACACAATTGTTATACGCGATCAGGCTTATGGGCCATCACTCCATACAATTGTTATACGCGATCAGGCCTATGGGCCATCACTTCACACAATTGTTGTGCGTTATCAGGCCTATGGGCCATCACTTCACGCAATTGTTATACGCGATCACTTCATACAATTGTTATATGCGATCGGACCTATGGGTCATCACTTCATACAATTGTTATACGCGATCACTCCATACAATTGTTATACGCAATCAGGCTTATGGGCCATCACTTCACACAATTGTTATACGCGATCAGGCTTATGGCTCATCATTTCACACAATTATTATAAGAGATCACTTTACACAATTGTTATACGCGAACACTTCACACAATTGTTAAACGCGATCACGAATTGGGGAGACGTAAGAAATTTAGAAAACCTAATCATCACGATGCGAAGATCTAAATACCATTATGTGTGTCCAACACTGGTAGAGTGCACGCGTTATATTTCTAGCTACTTTACGATACATCGTCATCAGAAACATTTTTAATTCTTTAAGAAGAGTCAGTTTAATGCACTACAACTTGTGATGGTGAGGTACATCACTCCTGGTACGTGGTCATACATCCTCATTCAGTGGACCTCAGCCCGCAACACACTTACTGTCCGAATATATACATTATCAGTCATAGGATTATTTGCAAGTACGACGTCATTAGCCCATATTAGGGGTGCTTCAGCCTTCCTAAAATATTCTTAAGCCCCCTAAATAATTGTAGGCTCATTTATAAAAATTTATTCTAATCTTTAAAAAAATCACTGCAAGTTCATTATAATGAGGCCTAAATATGGTTTTAAATAAATTGTAAAACAACAGTCATTTTTGATATGAATATCGTCCTTAAAACCAGTGGGGATCAGCCCTCCTCTTTTCACTTAAATTCTAGTGGTGCTCTGGCTTGAAAGTGTTGGCGAACAATATTTGTTCACTATTTAAAGGGCTACGTTATTTAAGCAGTGAAATTACACAAATCCTTCAATAAGCATACGAGTTATTCATGTGTATGTGTATCCCAGGCATGAAGCACCGAACATCGACGCTGCCGTCCATAGCACCATTTAAAGTGGTCGAGGGCTTCGTCTCGGCCACGGCCTCTGCGACTCAATTCGTCGGAAGTTTGACTTCAAACTTCGATCCGAGCCGTGACCTTGAAAGCCAGCCAACTGCTGAGCCAGCCGTCAGTCAACAAGTGGTCGACAGAGCAGACCTGAGCTCAGCTGGACTCGGAGGGCAAATCACTGCAAGCCTTGTGTGCGCCATGCAGGCTGTTGACCTCAGTTCTATATATGTAAGGCGTCAAACACTCCTCATGGCATGGAGTTATCTAAGAATTATTTTTGTTCTAGTATCAGAGTGAAAGAGTGCTGGTCTTTTGGTGACATATAAGCTGGCTGGGCGATCATTGAGTCTTCACGTTTGGCGAATGTTTCGCCTTCGTGTACACGGAAGAATCGGGTGTGTTTGGGCTCCTAGTACAAATTGGAATCCGAACTATTTATTAGATCAAAATAAAAAGCACCGCGAAACACGTTGAATACAGAGCCAGGTTTGCCCACTCAATAGCCATAGGTCACTGTGCTTAACTACGTGAATAACAGTGTGGGAGAGTAAAAATGCTATGGCTTTAACTAATAGATTTGGCGCGCAGTTGAGGAGAGATGCAAGTCTCGTGCGCTATGCAGACCAGAGGAACGTTTAACAAGAAAATATCGGTAGCCAGAGGCAGCAGCCCAAAATGCTGTGATGGCAACAGCCGCACTCGACAGGTAGAGCTGCCAGACGCCACCACTTAACAACACTCAACGCAACGCAAAACTATGAAACAGTTTCCCAATGAACAACCACAAGAACGGAAATGTAAACAAACCACCTGGTCGCAATATAAACAATTGTAAACAAAGTTGGAAGTGTGCAGGTGAAGGCAGGCGTGCATGACGTCACAGATGCTGGGGCCGACATTATCGAGCGGCCAGGGGAAGCAGAGCTGCAGGAGGAGCCGCTGCAATGATTTCGGCTTACCGAGTGCAAGCCAGGCAGCGGGCCAAGAAATCCTCGACAACTTTGGCCGTTTCAATCCAGATAAAGCTACACGTGACGCCGAAACTAACTCATGCTGGCGAAACTTAATGACAGTAATGACATGTTAAATGACGAGGGAATCTATATTGCCCGTTGCAATAAACAAGATAGAAGGCAAGCTGTAGTACATACTCTACAGGCTACTAATACAATTTTGAACCTGATGTATTTCAGGCACTTGAATAGATTATTCGCCAGACTCACAATTATTCACTTGAACAGAATCAAAAGCCGCCACAGAACAGCTTTCAACGAAACCTCAAACTATGCTAACAATTTTTCAGCAATTTTCCACTAGACTACATTTGGAAAAACTTAGTATATACAGTGTAAACAACTATACATAAATATATTGTCGTTCAGTGTGGCTAAGCGTGTGTGATGAACATAACCGCGCGGTCTGGAGTGCGTGCTGGAACCCATTACCTGTCGCGACCTTGGCACGCACGACACGCACCTCTCGTGGACCTTGAGCGTGACACACTTGTGTACCTCCCCGGACCCACCTACCTTTAAGTGCGTACCCTTGACTCAACCCTGAGCAGGGTTTTAACCTCGAATGGTTCAATTACCCACGCGAGGGTTCAGGTCGTTCAGTTCTCGAGTAAAGTTCACTCGCCATGAATATTGCGGGACCGTCGCTCGTCGGCCGGTCGCCCGAGGCGGTAAGTCTGTCATTTTAATGCGGCGTTATTGCGACCTGCGCCGGGAATATGCAACAGCCCCCGGCACAACACAAGGACTAGGTAGCTATAATTTGGAGGAAACTGACAGAGGTATTATCAGTTGGAAAATATAAATAAATTTATAATTAGTAGGTAGTTGATAAATATATTAATGATTGAAAGAAGTTAAGGAGGCATTGTCAGGTTGAAAAAAATAAATAAATGTATTATTAATTGGAAGTTAATAAGATCTTACCAGTTACAAGAAATATCAAGAAATTTTATCAGTTGGAAGAAGTTGCGAGAGCTACAATTCAACTGGAAGAAGTATAAATGAGATTTTACCAGTGAAAAGAAGGTAAAATAGTAAGTATTATTTGGAATATGATAATCGAAGTATTATCAGTAGGAAGAACTTACAGACGTCATACGAACAGTTAAAACAAGTTAGAAAAGTTTCTATTCATCGCAAGAAGTTAAAACAAATACTGGTAGTTGGAAGAGGTTCAAGAAGATATTATAGCATTTGGGAGAAAGCATAGGAGGAATGATCAACTGAAGAAATATTATTAGTTGGGTGAGGTATTCTAAGTTATAAGAAATTCGATGAACCAGTTTTAAATGAAATAACTTGAAGGAAATTTTACTAGTCTTAGGACCAGATTGAATTATTGCTCATTGCACAACTTTAATTTAAGTGTTGTGGGTTAACGAAATTGGTCTAATTAGTATGGTTCCACGAGGTTAATTGAAGGATTATAGTCGCATGAGGTCAATTTAAGTGTTGTCGTCGCCGCTCTTAAAAGAAGCCTACAGCGGCCAACTTGAGCTTGATCAAGTCCACACGAGCACACATGGCGGCCTAACTTGAGTACAGATGGGTCACCACACAGAATATACACTCACCACACAGGCTGGTGACGGCACAGATGGGTCACCACACAGGATATGCACTCACCACACAGGCTGGTGATGGCACAGATGGGTTGCCACACAGAATATACACTCACCACACAGGCTGGTGATGGCACAGATGAGTCACCACACAGAATATACACTCACCACACAGGCTGGTGATGGAGCAGCTTTCTTCGTGCACGAACTTGCGTGTCACGGCCTCCTCCATGATTTGTTTTACCTGCGAAAAAGTTTTCCACGAATTATTTTTGATTTGTAACGGAATACACTTTAAGAAACAGATTGCCGTTCATCCGAAAAAATTCTCAATTCCAGCAACACACTCCAACGAAAATTATTTGTTTAATATATCAATGTTAATATAATACATATGATATTAAAATTATACGATACGAAATATTGCGTGAAAGTTTTGGTTTGCTCCATGATGTTGTTCAATATGAATTTTGATTCCAACACGAAGTTTTAAATTGCAAGCCAAGACCAGCTTCATGGAGAACAAACATGGAACTAATTTGCATATAATGGGACCTATGCCTTTAATATTGATATTGAAATTACTTTCAAAATTGTTAGTAATTTTGCAATTCTCTCCAAGAACTTGAAATTTCTTCCATGATTAACGGTATTAGGAACGAGTAAGATACTCCAATTGTTTTTATTCACTATTAGGAACATCAGCGGCGAATAAATCGAACGAGTTTCAAGTCTGTGTTATGAATGAGAATGTATGCGTCGTGATCTTGGTAGTTGTGACGAATAGGGCCATCCAAAAAATGATCGCCCATGTTTACGTCGGTCAATTTTCTACAAAATAATTCTCAGTGTGGAATCATCCACTTTTATTAGATGATTATTAGTTAAAGCTCACATTTTAACCCAACTTATCAACGGGTATTAGTTTTAAAATTATTGAAATCACAATTGCAGTCTCTAATTTCAATTGTAGATCTTAATTTGATGCAATTAAGCCAATATCACATCAGTTCATTTACTAAATACATCCATTGAGAAGTGACATGAGCGTTTAGAATTCATATCAAACTCAATTTCTTTATCAACAAATACAGCGACGGTGCAAAGATTTGACCGGAGCCTCGCCAGCGCTCGTCTGCCGTACAGGCGCCGCCCGTCGTCCTGCCGTCTGCTGCTGCATCGATCTGTGCTGTGATGCATGATAGTGTGCAGCATTGATGCTGTGATGCATGATAGCGTGCAGCATAGATGCTGTGATGCTTGATAGTGTGCAGCATTGATGCTGTGATGCATGATAGCGTGCAGCATTGATGCTGTGATGCTTGATAGTGTGCAGCATTGATGCTGTGATGCATGATAGCGTGCAGCATTGATGCTGGGTGCTGTGATACATGATAGCATGCAGCATTGATGCTGTGGTGCTGTGATACATGATAGCATGCAGCATTGATGCTGTGGTGCTGTGATACATGATAGCATGCAGCATTGATACTGTGGTGCTGTGATACATGATATCATGTACTATAGGCCTTCAAAATACTGGGCGTACTTCAAAGTAAAGTGCGCATCTTCCGGATGTTCGACCGTCCTACACATTATGGCAACATTGCCGATATTGCTCGAGTCGGCCGTTCAATGAAAACAATAAAAATTAAAAACAAACAACTGGAAATTCTTGTAACAATAAATAGAGATTATTCTTTGCACTCCTGAGTGAGAGAAGAGCGTGCTCCATGAGAAGAGCGTGCTCCATGAGAAGAGCGTGCTCCATGAGGAGAAGCTAGTACTCCATGAGAAGATAGTGGCCCCAAAACAAGGAACAACACAGCCTGCGATAACAGCCGTGGCTCCAAAACAAGGAACAACACAGCCTGCGATAACAGCCGTGGCCCCAAAACAAGGAACAGCACAGCCTGCGATAACAGCCGTGGCCCCAAAGATAACGATATCGACCGTATCTCTGTTATCTGCCTGGCAGGTTCGAGGTGAGCTACAGAAAGAAGTTTTTCCCGAAGAAATCCGCGGTCCCCAAAAAAAAACAATTTGGTCGAAGTCCTCGCTGAGAAACTAAAATCTTTCATTAGAGAAATCTCGACAAAACGAGTTGGCTTTGAAAAGTTCCATGAGCCGGAAGTTTTTAATTGATAAAATCTCTTGAAATGAACTCAACAATTTTTTTCGCCTGATTGTTCTTTCGACGCAGAGATAAACCCCACCTTGTTGAGAAATATTGTATCAGATCTTTGCCTAGTCTCAGCTATTAAAAATGAATTAAAAAACTGACTCTTCGCCTAAGAACGAAATATAGATTTAAATTAAATTTATAATGACCTTCAATGAGACCTATTCAAAGCGAGTGTTTAGTCGCCAGTTTCTGTCTGGAAAAACGGCAAATTTTCGACGCAGCAGAGCCATGCAGAGAGCTCTGCCGTCTCGGCCTAAGCCTGCGCTGCGGAGCTGCCGCACGAACTGCCGCTTACATCTTCCAGCCGCCTGCGGGGGAACATGCGAGGGAACATGCGAGGGTGGAATAGCATGAGGGAACATGAGGGTGGAATAGCATGAGGGTGGAATAGCATGAGGGAACATGAGGGTGGAATAGCATGAGGGTGGAATAGCATGAGGGAACATGAGGGTGGAATAGCATGAGGGTGGAATAGCACGAGGGAACATGAGGGTGGAATAGCATGAGGGTGGAATAGCATGAGGGAACATGAGGGTGGAATAGCATGAGGGTGGAATAGCATGAGGGAACATGAGGGTGGAATAGCATGAGGGTGGAATAGGATGAGGGAACATGAGGGTGGAATAGGATGAGGGAACATGAGGGTGGAATAGGATGAGGGAACATGAGGGAAGACTAGGATGAGGGAACATGGGGGAAGACTAGGATGAGGGAACATGAGGGTGGAATAGGATGAGGGAACATGAGGGAAGACTACGATGATATGACACGAGGTAGAGTCCAAGGGCCTGGCGCTCTAACATTCTTTAGGCCGCCGTCCATTTGATGATAATATCGACCAGGTATTTCAGGGAACTGCTGTATAAATTCATTCCAAAATAGAATGTGGAGATAGACAGAATTAGTTCGTTAAGGTTGTGGTTCCATTTGTGCGCATGCTTGCCGTTGATAAATCATATCTTCTGTAATTTTTTCATTTTTCCTGGAGTTCACCCCGCTATTAAAGCAATAATTGTCTAGGGCGTAAAATATTTTCCTAGTTATGGAATGCGGGTCACGAACGAAAACGATTCAATATTAGCGGCCGAAACGCTGTTGAGCGATCGCGATATTTTTCCAGAGCCTTGCCAATGACACACAGGTGACGGGGGCATATCTTGTACGTCTCTAGAGGGAAGAATACCGAATACCGTACATTCACCGAAATATATATAGACCACGTTTATGTCGTTAAGAAAAGAGGTTTTGCATCTAAACCAAAAACAAAAACATAAGTGAAGTTCAATTAAATTCCAAACTTAAGAGCAACATCTTCATGGTACACAACAATAAAGCAATTAGCACACGTTACAAGACTTGAACAAAGAATCTGTCCTTCAAACACAGTTAATAATAGGAACGAGCGCAGCTTTAAGCCGACAATTATTTCCGACCTGCAAGTGCACCAGGCTTTTGTGAAGGCCACACGCGCTCAAGGCCGTCGAATGTCAACAATAATCTTACCACGAGCCGCTGATGCGTTGCTTAAACAATGAAATCGAATTAAAAGAATAATGAATAAATATATAAATTAACAATAGATTAAGCTGTCCTGCTGGGGACGGGTGGTGAGGGTCTGGACTGTTTTGTTGTTCAGGGGTCCCGCTGGGGACGGGTGGTGAGGGTCTGGACTGTTTTGTTGTGCAGGGGTCCCGCTGGGGACGGGTGGTGAGGGTCGGGACTGTTTTGTTGCTGTCTCTTATACACATCTAGATGTGTATAAGAGACAGCGCTAGAGACGAGTGGTGAGGGTCTGGACTGTTTTGTTGTTCAGGGGACCCGCTGGGGACGGGTGGTGAGGGTCGGGACTGTTTTGTTGTTCAGGGGTCCAGCTGGGGACGAGTGGTGAGGGTCGGGACTGTTTTGTTGTGCAGGGGTCCCGCTAGAGACGAGTGGTGAGGGTCTGGACTGTTCTGTTGTTCAGGGTTCCTGCCCATGTAGTGATGAAAGGGAAATCGTTTGGCTTGGTTTGCTCTTAGAAAAATATGAAGAAAGAAAAATCCTTCGACAATCAAGGGCAGAATGAGAATGCAAACGATAGATACAAAATAAACGACGCTTACGGAAGCGAGACGACAGAGGATGTTGCCCTCAATTCGTGAGGGGAGACGGAAATTCTTCCGGCATGTCGTTGGTCAGATGAGGGCAACTTCTCCATGCTTGTAGTTAATATTGATAGACAGCTAGGGTTGCGTTGTCTAGTAAACATATCTAGCTAAGTTACGTTACTTCCTGCTTTAATTTCTAGATTCCTCCATATTTCTCTCCTGATCGAATTCTTGCAGATTTCAATGCGAATTTATTATCTTCTTGTTCTATTTAGTCTATGGAAGGCGGCGACAGGAAATATATGCCGGTAGCTCGTTCACGAACTTGGGAGAAACGAATGTTAATTCGAAGACGGAGAGCTCTTATTTTCCTATTTAAGTTTAACTCATGAATTTAAAAGCAAAAACAATACCACAAAAATTCACCATATCTTTATAAGAGAAAACGTTTCGGAGTCCAGCTCCATCGTCAGTTCACAAAACGATTCAATATTAGCAGACGTTTTTGCTTTTAAATTCCTGGTTAACTTGCGATTTAAGCAAACAAGTAATTTTAATAGTTTTTTTTACCGATGAAACTCATTTTTTTAACTCATTTTTTACCGATGAAAGCACTAGTTGCTAGGCCCTGAGATACGATCATTGCCTTGTTGGCATTTAACGCATCCCAATGTTAAATTTAGGTCAGTTCTCTTGTAACAACAAATACGAAAATCCATTGGGAAAATAAACGCAGGAATTTAATTAATGTTTAATTTGAATTGAATATGTCTATTAAACGTGCAATATTTAATGAACATGAAGTATTGCATTGCAAGTATGACACATGGTGCGTTGTCTGCGACCTAACCTCACACGAAAGATAGTCCCAGAATAGCAGCACACATTTTAAGAATTGCGCAGAGCTAATTGCGTGCTAATTATATTGGTCGGATCAAGACCCATAAACGCTCTCATGTGTAACGAACATAACTACTGAAATATCCAGGGATAAAAACTGGATACTTGCAAAATTTATAAGGATTTAAGCATTAAAGTAGCTAGTTTTTTTCTTTCTTCATAATTTCAACAAATCAGGAAATTTACCACCTATTGTTTGGATTTGAAAATGGTAGGAATCTAGAGTAAGGAGCTAGAGTAATGGGGCTTTGATTATTTCTGCAATGCAAACGCAACTGCCGGTACACGCTCCGTACGTCGTGTTGCGTGCACCGTATATGACGTGCCAGACATCACGGTGGAAGCAGACCAGGCATCACAGAAGAAGCAGACCAGGCATCACAGAGGAAGCAGACCAGGCATCACAGAGGAAGCAGACCAGGCATCACAGAGGAAGCAGACCAGGCATCACAGAGGAAGCAGACTAGACATCAAAAAGCAAACCCATCCAGTATTCACCACGTAGCAAGCACCAAGTAGAAGGCATCACGGGTTGGATTAATACTGAAAGAACCCGCAACTCTCACGGCTACATTGGAAGATATCACTTGCTTGCTTTAATGCAGGTGCGAATGTTCGATCATCTGCAGGTCAGCCGCGGCGAATGGCGCATGTCACTGCATGAGAGCTGGCGTCGCTGACAAAATGCAGTTCGAGAGTCTCTATATGGAAGCCTCGGCACCCGAGGCTTTAGAGGCTTTAGAGGCCCAAGGGAAGCCTCGGCATCCGAGGCTCGAGAGGCTCGAGGGAAGCATCGTCATCCGAGGCTTGGGAGGCCCGAGGAAAGCCTCAGAACGCGAGGCCACGGTTTTGATTTAACATTTGCGAAAGGGAATATTTCAGGACCGACTTGTTACGCACCGCTCTTGCAGCGCATATACGCGTCGCAGGAATGAGCCTGAGATATTTGTGCTAAAATTAACTGCTGGAGCGCGAATATCATCACAAGTGATCGAATTCTGATCTGGTCTGGCAACAGGAAAATTGAGAATATGCCCGAGTGGAGGCCATGTCGAACATTCTGCCCTGGTTTCATGCATAAACCATTCGACCACCACTAATGGGGCAGAACTTCAAGATATTTTTATGGTCGTAACAAGTATTGAAGTTTTGCGGTGTAAATATCACATATGTGAGATGAATAAACCATTCAATAAATTCTCTACTCTCATCATAGAAAATATTCAAACACGTTAATCTAAGAACCACTTTCAATGCATTAACTCATATAAACTATTCGTTAAATTTGCATGCAAGTAAACTGTAATAATTCCTCCTCATAGTTTCACGTAATATTTCAAAGACACGTGTCAGTGACAAGAACTCCTACGCGGAGTAAATGTAATGTTCAACGTAATATCCGTATACTTTATGAACAATTGTTGCATCTGCATTGCGCTGCTAACGTCTTCACGAAAGCGCTGCTTCTGAATATGGCAAGATATTTCAAGTCCGAAAGCTTTTAAGCCACAAGTAGCGCCAACAGTATCATAAAGACCGTGCAAAACCCTACCAAAACCTTTGCTCGGATGCAGAGATCACACGCAAAGGAGCTGCAGCAGAGGCTGGAGCCTCTGCACAGAGAATAGCAGCAATGGCTGCTCCCGGAAGCAGCGACCAAGCCTTTATAATCCTTTCACTCTGCATTAACCCTACAGTGGTCGCATGTATTTAATATGTAAAATAGATCTACGAAAATCGACCGTAACGAAAGCGAACGAAATGGTGAC
This sequence comes from Hyalella azteca, assembly GCF_000764305.2. Classification (NCBI taxonomy): domain Eukaryota; kingdom Metazoa; phylum Arthropoda; class Malacostraca; order Amphipoda; family Hyalellidae; genus Hyalella; species Hyalella azteca. Next base: position 225,401 of record NW_025944675.1, on the reverse strand, counting down.
CAATTTGGTTAGTTTTTGCACGCGACCACAGCAGGGTTGATGCACACGAAAAGTTCTACACAAACGCAGGCGCCCATCGCTCCTTTAAGAGGATCAAATGACTAGACTTGTTTGTTTCTAAGCCATTCAATAACCCAGTTGAAAATATGTACTTTTATTCCTGAAATTCGTGTGGTTAAATCGATAATGTGCTGTAAATAATTAATTCAGGACGGATAGAACACTTCTGGTACTGCTACGAGTCGTAGGTATCAGCTTAACGCGAGGTTTTGAATATAATATTTATATAGTTGGACATGAGATCTGTAGATCCGGCCGGCCAACGGCGGCCTCATATAAACCTTTCGTTCTTTAAGCGGGATATCGACAGTCAAATTTTTCGTAATAAGTTAACCCTTGATCACAAGTGATACGATAATGTGGCCATGATGAAAATCGCGTGCCAGGATGAAATGCAATTCGATGCGATCCAGCTCTAACTGGTAAATCACTTCCCGTCATTTAAGCCTCCACCATACCAACACACAAAATATCTTCTAAAATCTAAATTCACCTGAGACTTGTATATTCTTATTCGTCTTGCAGTAATTCCAAGTTAATACAAACTCTATGACGCACGTGGCTTCCACCATCTGGCACAGCGTCCGTGAGATCCTTTAGATGTCGAGAACAGCCAATAGCAATACCATGTTGGATGCTCCAAAAACCAATACCGATATTGGGAGCTGGCAGCTCACCAGGTCCTGGACAGCACGTGGCTCAGCAGCATCATGTCGTCTTGAAAAACTCAAACGGGATACTTACGATCGTATTAGTATAATTTATAGAATGTCACGATCGTAGCCTCAAAGCAGAAATACAATTATTCACTGAATGGAGTGACAAAAAATGCAGAGAGCAGCGATCACGACTGTTTGACAGACATGGGACGTCGTCAGGCATTGAGAGTTAGTGTCCGCCCTGAAGTTACGTGCTCAGAAATAACTATGAACCTATGAACATATATAGATAATAAATTAAAAAAATACATTAAAATAATCTAAAATAAATTTTTAGTTTACATGTGCTTACGTTATCCCTAAAATTTTAAATAGCGTAAGAATTTTTGAGGACAAGAATCCCCGAGAAAATTTTCGAAAAGATTTTTTATTCGTCGTCAGGGTCGAAACCAGGTTGAGAAAAACGCCATTAAACAAAATTTTAACAAAATCTAGACAGGATTTATATTTAAATCGAGACATTTAAATTAATTTTCCTACAATTTTTGGGAAACGGTGCAGCGTTGCATGCAATAAAAAACTGATTAAATAGTCTTGCTTTTCAGGTCACCTCTTTTGCCTGGATGTTGTGCAAGACGAGCGGCAGCGACGCACTTCAGACCAAGAGGGTATATGAAGCCCTAGCGGTTTGCCTCGCTCTCATCAACGCGTGTTTGAGCTCACATTTCCCTTGCATGAGCAGGAAAAACAAAGTTTACGGCGCTGGAATTACTTTGTAAGGAATTAACTTAATGGAGCTGCGCACAGCGTCCGAGACTCCGGTGTTGGAGCCATGCAAGACAGTGTCTGAAGTTAGATCTTGTCATCACAAAGGCGGAATTTCGGTCGTTCACGACAGGCAATCAAACAGAGAGAAATAGAATAGAATAGACGGTAAGAAATACAGCAGGAACGACGTTTGCATGACGCCTTTGCAAATTTCAATCGGCTTTCAAACTAATAGACCACTTATTTCATTTAAAGAAGTAAAGTGAAGTAATAGAAATTCCTTAACCCAGACTCACGGTATTTAAGTTTTAAGTTCGTATTGTAGACAGCAATATTGCAACTGGTCGTGGAGATAACTGCACTAAATGTCACCGAATGAAAGAAAATAAAGGGAAAGGCCATCGCCATTCGACTGGTGATAGCCGAAGCCTTCAGCATTAAGGATAGGACACCAACAATCTTAAAACTACTGGATTTGTCAGATCTTTGTTAATTTTTTTTTTCGGAGCCAGTTTGCCAGTTTGAGGCTTGAATTTTTGAGAAGTATCCCATTTACATGATTTTGTACTCATGTCGATCCAAATTTTATTAATCAATACATCTTGTAACTTGATAATGAATGTCGATACATTCGATAAGTTGTTAAGGTAATAAAAATGTCTATTGGTAACCTGATTTTCGATGGGCCAACACGAACGGAAAATATTGTTCGATTTATTAAAAAAATTAGCAAAAAAATTATCAATAAAACTCATTCTCTTGTCTTCAATCATCCTTCTATAAAAGATTAAATTCTGCCATATTATACTAATTGCTAATACCTGCGGGCGATGCGACATGAAACGCTTTCCAGGCAACAGACAGCTCGCATGGCAACCCGTATGGCAACCGCATAGCAGCCCGCATGGCAACCGCATAGCAACCCGCATGGCAACCCGCATGGCAACCGCATAGCAGCCCGCATGGCAACCGCATAGCAACCCGCATGGCAACCCGCATGGCAACCGCATAGCAACACGTATGGCAACCGCATAGCAACCCGTATGGCAACCCGCATGGCAACCGCATAGCAACCCGTATGGCAACCCGCAAGGCAATACGTACTCATTCAGTGCTCCTGGTCACAACAGTTATACATGCGCCTATCTTCATCCATGCTAATGGCCAGAAGACTAGCACCCCTCTTGATATAATTGTATTGATATTCTTACTAATTCTCCTCATGTTCATTTGTAATGCGATGTCTTGAATGCCTGACAGGCACTAATCTGGACTGATAACGATGAGTATTTTTCAAGTGTTGTAGCAAGAGTGTCATATGAGGGAGCGAGGGCACATCTATACATAGAGTATCTTTGTGACAACTGTAAAACGTTGCAAGGCTTTCAAGATTGGTCATTTCACTTACTCGCCAAAATTATTTTGAATCAAATTTGCACATCGCAGGAATTCAAAGTTCCCCAACATCAGACAACTTTATTCACGTTCAATAAATTTATAAACGCTCAAATTTAAAAAAAAATTTAAATTTAATAATTAACCTTTAAAATTTCAGCTCCTTGTCGACGTAAACTCCCAAACCATTTTCCACGTTTTCCACCCTCTCGTTGCAAACATGACTATCATACTGTAATCTTGCTGTTGCTTGTTCTTCCCGAGGTGAAGTACTTTACACTTTTCAGCATTAAACCGCAGCTGCCACGTATCAGCCCAGTTAACTAAATTAACTATCAAGATTATCGATCTAGCTTTTGCACTTTATTTGACGCATCCTTAACTGTATTATAAACTTTCGTATCATCGGCATACATGGAGCACACGCTTGACACTACTCCTGGCAGATCGTATATAAAGCAATGAACAAAACAGGCCATGAACGCGACCAGTCGCTTGAGAACCTCTTCTTGAGAGCGACCAGTCTCTTGAGAACCTCTTATTCGTCTTATTCGTGAATTTCAAAACCTGTAAACTTCGAGCCTACTGGGGGCTCCTCAAATAATAGCTGGAATACTGTTCAAGTCCTCATCTGTCAATACGCAGCTAAAGAACCGATTAAGAACGTTAGCCGTGCCCTCATCAGTGGATATCTTTCGTTGATCTACATTCAAATAAGAAATACCGTCGTCTTACACTTCGAACTAGCGTACAAAAAGAAGGCTTTCGGGTTCCTTTTGCATTTTTGGTAATATTTTTTAAGTTTTTTTAACTGCGGTGCGACAGATTTTTTTAGCTTGATTTTGAGTTCTTGCTAACGTAACAGGATAACATCCGCATCGCTACGAGTCCGCAAATAACGCTTTGTAGGCTTCCTTCTTGGTCTTTAGTTTAGCTATAACTGTATTGTTCATCCATTGTGACTTTTTGACTTCACCGAGCTTGATCTTGGGTACACATGCATCAACTGCATGTGTCGATAGAGCTGCAACGCATAACCGTCAAAATGTTCAATTCCATCACAAACAATTCTATGAACAAATAAATTCAATTGTACATTGGGACGTGACGCGACGTGCGTGTCGTCTACAGCAGACGTGGGAGTGTCATCAATAGCGCGTCCTAATGGACTTGGTCGCTGTCACTTGCTCACACACAACCGAGTTATAGCGCCACTCCATCAGCTTGGAGACATCTTCCTTGCCATCCTCTTAGTCCATCTTCGCGGCCAGACACGCCATCTGTGCATCGTGTTAGCCAGACATGCCATGTGTCCGCTTTGGCAGCCAAACATGCCATGTGTCCATCTTGGTGGGCAAACACGCCATCTATGATCTACCTACCTTGACAGGCACAAGCGCCATTTGTCACTCTTGTCAGCCAGATACGTCATCTGTCCATCCTGGGAGCCACACGTTATCTGTCCATCTTGACAGCCTAACCCTCCATCTGTCCATTTTGGCAGCCATTCACGCCATAGTTCCCTCTTGGCAGGCAAACGCACCACCTGTCCCTCTTGGCAGGCACACGTACCCCCTGTCCCTCTTGGCAGGCACACGCACCACCTGTACCTCTTGGCAGGCAGATATGCCACCTGTCCCTCTTGGCAGGCAGATACACCACCTGTCCCTCTTGGCAGGCAGACACGTCATCCCTCTTGGCAGGCAGACACGCCAGCCACCTTTTATCTTGGAAGGCGGACGCACCACCTGTCCTTCTTGGCAGGCAGACACGTCATCCTTCTTGGCAGGCACACGCACCACCTGTCCCTCTTGGCAGGCAGACACGCCAGCCACCTTTTATCTTATAAGGCGGACGCACCATCTGTCCACCATATTAATCTAGCACCACCTGTAAGAGCTGTACGTCACGCTCACCGTCTGGTGTAGAGCTGTACGAGCTCAAGTGTAGCGACTTGATGCGTTCTGCATCCTCTCGTCGCGCAGCTTTTGTCAGAGCAGACGGAAGAGCTTGTCAGAGCAGACGTCGAACGCGATAACATTTAGTATTCATCGCGGAGATCGAGTCGGTAATTTAATTTCGGGATTTGTGATTCGGCAACTATGATATAATTTAATTATGCATCTGCTTACCCCGGCGTTGTCTGGCAAATATAATCCTCGAGATTCAAGAATTTTGTTATCTTTAATCCGGTTATCATAAATATTTATTCCGAATCCCTTGATCCTGAGCATTGTCAGTCAAAATCCCGTCACCCCGAATCTCAATTAATACTTTCAAACTAATGAACTTATACCAAATCCAGTCCCTTAAAACCCCACAATTATTAACGTCGAACTTATGTTCATCTCTTGTAATGAAATAATAAAAAAATTTGTAATTGTAATTTTGTTGTAAAAGTCATATTATATAAAAACTTAAATCTCTGAGATTTAAGAGTATTGCATAACCAAATCAACTTTTATTCTCACATTGAAGTTCAAAGCATCATCTTATATTCAAACCCCCCTCCCCTCCCAACGTTTCTGTGTTTGTTTGTGGCTCAAATTTTAGTCCCGTACAATGATGTGAAATAATTATTTGCTATTTCGAATGAAACTTAAAATACCACATTTAAGCATTTTATAAAACCTTTTGTGTTCTGACGGGACCTCAATTTCGGTCCCAGGCCTTTATGTATGAATATTAGAATATTATGGACGACGGTTGATATGTATCCGTACACAAAGGGTTTCGAACCAACCCGCCTCTCCCTGTTCTGCAATTCCTCATTATTATCCCACAAAGAATAACTTTCCAGGTCTTGTAAATATACCAGCATGATAATTATCGCAGAATCGCGCTCGATCAGCCCCTATATATTTACGGCACCAGACTACAAACACGCAAACAAACAATAAAACTTTCACAATATTCTGTAGATGAGCGAAAGTAATAGCGTCTCTGACTTGGAGAAAACAATAAAACGTTAACAAATATTCTGTAGATGAGCGAAAGCAACAGCGCCTCTGACTTGGAGAAAACAATAAAACGTTAACAAATATTCTGTATATTAGCGGAAGCAACAGCGCCTCTGACACGGAGTTAATGAAAGCCATTTATTTGAGTCAAGGCTTATCAGCAGCACCAGGTGTGCCCAGAGCACGGATCCTCTTAGCAACAACGTGCCGGCGGCTCAACAATTAATAAACTCGTCGACCGGAAGATCCTCGTCGCTCGATTATTCTAGTTATCGTCACGGAAATTCTCTGAATTTTATGTTCAATGATTCTATTATGCGAAGATTCGACGTCGTTGCAATCAACAGCTTTTACAGGGTCCCTGGCTGTGAACTGGGAAAACGTACACGAAGTAAACCCCTGTTATAGATCATGATAGAATACTTTACGTTGTATACTAATAGCTTAATTCGGAATGAAATAGCATAAAGTGACAGGGAAGCAAGGATTAATTTCCGTGAAGTAGTTTCTGTGGCGAGGCCGTCGACCCGGCCTGAATTCAAATGTGAAAGATTATTTCTTACCTACAGTTGCTTCTCACTTCTGTTACTTTCCTGTATTTTCCTATGTGACGGATCGTGTTATCATTTCATTCTGCTCGAACTTGAGCTTGGCTGCATGAGGACTTTTATTGCAAATATATGTGGCTTTTGGAGAGCTGAAACTAACTGAAGTTCAAGCAGATGGTGGTGATTGATAATTTTATTTACGCACGTAAGTTGCTATGGGTGCTGCAAAATTAATAATAACGATGAAAATTTATATGATTGTGAACCGTGATCTCTGTACCAAGATCTCTCTCGACTGATAAAGTGAAGAGGAAAATACGGTGCGCTCGCTGCACACCTTGTAGCGACATGCACACACAAACCAGATTGATCTTAGGGATGAAATGAAACGATACTCTCATCATTGGGGTAGGCTGCGTTCAATGAGCATTTCTGTCTCTGCAGGTGTGGATGACGAACCAACCGCAGAACAGCTGTAGCTCTTCCTCTGCTATACACATGCTTGTATGCCGGCCAATAACTCCAGCATCAGCCTTGCACCATCAGCACTTAAGTAACGGAAGTGGAGCATGGCCCAGGCATGAGTATATAGACACCAAAGCAAGGCATTTACTCTCACTTAGAAGTTATGTGAATAACTGCAGGTATTCATGGAATAAAACTATGTGAATGGCAGCACTGGCAGCTGAACATTCACTAACGTCGATATATGAACACGATGTTGCGTGCCGGTGGCAATCATTCATTAGAATGCTAAGGTCAATTAAAGGGACATTAATTTAACCCGTCTTCCTTGACTGAGTTTCGCTTGGAACAGTTCATGGAACACAAAGACGAACTTAATATAGAGCGACTAATTATACGCTCGCTAATGGCTTCGGTAGCAACGGTAGTGACTTGCAACTTCAGTAGCATCAAAATAACCTATAACAATTGGCATCAATAAAAACAACAATAACTACAAAAGGAAGGTTTTTCAAGAGTTGTGATGGTGACTGAAAAAAAAAACTGGGGATAACGCTGAGCTCCACACATGAGCTCATGACGTTTTGCCAGTATATACGAAACGTGCATATTAAAAGACTTAATTCTAATAATAATAATTTAAAACGTTATGAGTATTGATTTGTAGGTGGACGTAAGTTTCGACGTTGCTCTCACAAGGAAGCAATCAACCACAAGTAAATAACTCGCACCGTACATAATTGTAAAGAATATTTTAGGTGCAACAGGACCGTTGCCATTGCAACAGAGAAGAATGCGACCAATAACAAACTAAATGTTTGCGTTGTTAGCGGCGCTCCGGGATCGACTGCCTCTAGGGACTTGATACAACTGTATTAATAACAGTTACAGCTGCCGCAGTAGCAGATATATAGGGACATAAGTATCAGACATGGTGCTTCGACTTACTTCAGCTGTAAATATAACTAATAACAGCTGCCGCAGTAGCAGATATAGGGACTAAAGCATCAGGCATGGTGCTTCGAGTTCTTCAGCTGTAAATATAACTAATAACAGCTGCCGCAGTAGCAACTATAGGGACATAAGCATCAGGCATGGTGCTTCGACTTACTTCAGCTGTAAATATAACTAATTACAGCTGCCGCAGTAGCAGATATAAGAACACCAGCATCAGGAGAAGCTCACTCAACAGGTGGGGACGCGTCAGCGCATCTGTGTCATCCAGTCTTGCGTGCACCTGCTGAGCGTCAGCTGTAATGTGGTGCAGTGGTGCTGCTATATACAGCTGTCGTGGTGACTGCTGTAATGTGGTGCAGTGGTGCTGCTATATACAGCTGTCGTGGTGTGCTGTAATGTGGTGCAGTGGTGCTGCTATATACAGCTGTCGTGGTGACTGCTGTAATGTGGTGCAGTGGTGCTGCTATATACAGCTGTCGTGGTGACTGCTGTAATGTGGTGCAGTGGTGCTGCTATATACAGCTGTCGTGGTGACTGCTGTAATGTGGTGCAGTGATGCTGCTATAAACAGTTGTCGTGGTGACGGCTGTAATGTGGTGTAGTGGTGCTGCTACAGTATATACAGCTGTCGTGGTGACTGCTGTAATGTGGTGCAGTGGTGCTGAGGCATCATGACGCTGGAGCACCATAACGTTGCGTACTTGTATCACCATCATGCCGGCATCATCAGTCGTTGGCTCTTACGACACTCTACTTCTTGCAAACTTCCAGGAAGGCCAACAGGTCCGGTCTTTCTTTAGCTAACCCTCATAATCAGAAAAATTAGTGAAACTTTTTCTGAATAGCGAAGCACATTTTAACCCTAGATGGCCCAGTCTGCATGACCTGAGTTTGAGCTTTAGAATTTCTTATTAATTGTAGCGGTGCATGTGATTTAGCACAGTGAAGCTGTTATATATGGCGTGTGAGTGGTTCATGGCACATGAAATATTGTGATTACAGCTGTATAAAAACATTCATTATAAAATCATTTACACTATAAAGCTCACCTCCTTCTTCATGGTCCGTATGAGGCGCTCGTGTAGATCCTTGTCTGCGAAAAAGAAATAAAAACTTTGTATGAGCGTGCAAGTAAAAATGAAGTAAAGTTAATTTTAATATAGTAAAGTTTTTTGTTTGTCTATTTAGTTCACAGTAAGGTAAATATAATGCAGTAGTTTATCTCGCTGCCCAAATATTTGTTTGATGATGAAATAGAAGGCAAAGTCAGCTATCAATTATTAGGTTTCGGTGTATTTAGAGTTTATAGTCAGCGTGAAATTTATAACATTATTATTCAAATTAAATGAATTTTTGGCAAGTCCGTTGTGGTCTCGTAACCGGAGCCACGCAACATTTTCTCGCTGCAATAGGCCATCCGCCACACGATCCTCGTGTCGCATTAGGAAGCCACGGCAAAAAAAGCTTATTTGTTCACCTCAGATGAATAGCAAATATGAACGACGCCTCCTCGCACCTCAACAAGTGACCTAACCTTATAAAAAAATATTATTGAATAACTCTTTAGCCAACCACCGTTCTAAGCTTAGCTTAGTGTTATTTATTTTGATGGAAGGCCTACAAATTTCTCAAGGCAGGACGTACTACTACTACACGTTGCAATTTTTCCGCCTTCATGAAACCCACAACAAAATAAAACGTTTGACAGCCACAATAAGATCGAGCCTCTGACTTTTTCCTCTATATACTCTTTTTCTCTATATATTCCTATTAAATACTCTGCACAAATATTGAGCCATTATCGGAATTATTGTTCTTGACATGAATGCCCGCCTCGAATGTTCAGCCGCCGACGCTCTGAGCGACACAATTTATCCTAACTGCATAGCATTCGTTGACATTCGAGTTGCGATGCCAGCGTTCGAGAACGATGGCCGGCGCACATTGTAGTCCGCCCAGAATATTGAGACTTTATTCAGAGCAGAGTGAATTGTTACGAGCTTGTGCGGATGGCGGTTTGTGGTGGCGATTCGGTAAGATAAACGTTGTCGTTTACGCCAGACATGAACTATACGGTCGTGTATCGCGCATGTTAATGCGATCAACGTTTTGCGGTCGTACATGTTGATGCCGTCAACGTTATGCGTTCGTGCATGTTGATGCTGTCAACGTTCTGTGGTCGAGCATGTTGATGCGATCAACGTTTTTGTCTCTTAGCACTAGCTTGATATGATGTACGGTGCCAGCGATAGATAGGAATAACAGCTCAATTTTTTAATGCTATGTTAGTACTACGACCAAATTTGATGCATACGTGTAATTAATTTAGATTATGTATTACGGTACTAGTAGAATGAATTGTAAAAATAATTGAAATAGTTTTGCGTATAGCATTCATTCCAAGGGTAGTGACCATTGCAAGATTTATGCAAAGAACATAGATGTGAAATGGGTTTTTAGGGGATTTTTAATAAATTACATGTAAATTATTTGGAGGTTCAACAAGTTGAGTCATACTGGGGGCAGAGGGTGCAGGGAAATTATGCAGATGTGGGTGACAAATACGACTTGAGTGCGAAACACCTCAGAGTCGAAACTCTCTTTGAACAAATTCAACGTTAATGTTTCAAAATATTTCATACGCGTTCTAAACGAGTAAATGTTTTTAATAATCTGTTGTAATTAATGAACCACTTCTTACCATTCATGATCAGCGACATTGTTCCCTATATCGTTATAAAATCACTCAGATGTTGCAATCGGTGTAGAGTGAGAGGAAATGCACTGCATGCGTGAACATTGTACAATTTAACCTTTCTACGCTTGTTTGCACATGACTTCACACACTTACAGATCTCATCTTACTGATCACTTGCTCACGCAACATCTGAAATATATAAGCTGCCTACAAGGGGGCGTGGCTTCGTCCAATATCGATCTATAGACGAAAAGAATAGATTCGAGTGGTCAAAATAAAGAATCTGACACCTTAAGGTAATTTATCTTAGTACATAGCATGCAATTGAACGGGATTATTGAGTAGAAAAAACGCAATATTTTATCTAGGCTCATTTTATTCTTCACCTACGAAAAATTCGTGGTGCTGAGTGTAATGTATCATTCTCAAAACATTGCAGATGTGCATGTCAAGAAAAAGAGGGAAGGGTTATCCAAGAGTTTATAGCGAGGAGCATGGAAATACATGTCAGCTGGTGAAGAATTTGATTCTGAGTTACGACTCGACGAGACACCGACGGGAGTAGGTTTATGGTGCCGGTGGATTATTATAGGTAGTGCTGCTCTGTATCATTGCTGAAGCGGTGCACACTCGAAAGTCAAAACGAAGAACCGACCATTATTGTTTCAAGCCGACATTGTTGTTCTGCATTGTTTGTTAAGTGGAATTTTATTATTTTGGTGGAAATGCATCCTTTCGATTTCGGTAGGCTGCCAACATCAGTAGTTGATTCGATTCCTCACTAGGCCTAAGTCGCCTAACACTTATCTTGATATGACTTGCTAAATGTATAAAGTCAATGCCACAGTAAATGTAAATGCTACCGTCAAACGGGGTAATTAGGGACAGGCGGACCTGGCGGTGGCGGGGTAATAAGCCAATCTAGTATGGAATATATCTACTTGGCGAGCCGCGACTGAATTTTTCGAGCCGTGGTTTTATGGATTTGCCAGCCGTGATTCCATTTGAAATGACATGTTTGCGAAGTGCAAACCGCGATTTTTTAATCAAATAAAAATTTATGACATTCGAGCCGCGAGATTTCATACCTACTGAAATTATATGATATTAGAGCCGCGATATTTCAGACAAAAATAGGACTTTTCCAGACTAGAAGCCAATAAGGGACAGTCCTCAAACATTTTATAGAAATGTTGTAGGCCTAGCTGCTAGGTAGCAGCTAAACTAATCAAAATATTACGAAAATAAAAACAGTGGCATAAAGTTTAACATTTTTACTATCTAGGTAGGGTAAACGCGGTATATTCCGACATCGTAGGTAATTCTGTCACTTCTCTAGTTTTTCCTTTATATTAAGCTTTGTTTTAGTTCCATGCGTTCATTGATGGTTGAAATGGTGACGTCATACATTTGCGTGTCGAAATACTGCAAAAACGCTAGGTCTTGCCTTTTGGAAAAGTAGGTACCTCTGCTAAGGTCTTTAGCAGAAGAAATATTTGTTGTATAAAAAAATTCTACTTCTATAAAAGTTTCACACAGCCAGGTGTTGGCTTAAAAACGTGATTGACAGAACTTTATCTTGTACCAATAAAAAATGGTGGCCATTTCCGCAAAACGGGGTAATAAAGGACACCTCCCCCCCGGGGTAATAAGGGATACCCCTCATTATTTATTATTGTCAGTGGCAAATCAGAAAGTTTTTTAGACTCTCCCTCAAGTTCATTTTTGAGTGTGAGTCCTATAAGTAGACCAGCAAAGTATCATGGATAGGCTACCAGCATTATCATGCATAACAAATTGGTTTAAATCTTGAGTAGATGAGGAAATTGAAAATTAACCGATTCTAAAAATTGCCCCTCAACTTGCATTTACAGTAGAACTAGAACCTTGGTCAGCAAAGGCTCCAGACTCCAGTTAATGAAAAAATCAATTAACAACAAAGATTTTTGATTATATTTACCTTGTTCAGTGAAAAAAATTCCACTTGACAAGAAATTTCTGCATCAGGTGATGATCACTTGATCAGTCATCACAAAATTGTTCATAGAATGTCATAGATAGAATTGAGCATTGGGCAACAAAGAATGAAAAGGAGTTAACCTAAATTATGATTTATTTTTCCAAAATATATAAAAATATGGTTGACACTAAAATATTCCTTCATGTTTGCAGTATGTTTTTTTACAATCTTTTTTGTTATGTTGAAATCACTTGACTCAATTAAAATTGTGCGGAATTACGTGCCATCCTATAAGCTTACAGATACAGAAGAAATTCTACATGGCTGCTGTCTGCTGATATGTATCTTTTAGTGAACACTGGGATAGTGGGCAAAGTCATTGTCAATGCTCAATGGCATGTCCATGGATACTGTAACATCACATTAATAATACAGTAATGTATGGATAAGGTAATATTATATCAATAAAGAAAAACCAAGTAAAAATCACAGAAAATGTCATTTATTCTACATTTACATCATCTACAAAGGAAGAGGAGGACTTCAGAGTACTGTTAGTAATAAATGAGTACACTCTGCATGCTTCAAATGTTTTAAAATTGAGCTTTATTTCAAGTGTCCCTTATTACCTGTTTCCAGATTAATTCAGGAGCCTTTTATATTGCCTCTAGCACCTTACAAATGACATATGGAATTTTTTGGATATGCCATACAATAGCCCTTGCAAAGACCTTTAAAATGAGCCCAAACTTGTTTATGAAACATTTAATGGTAAGAAGATATTAACAAAAACTCTCAAAACCGTCCCTTATTACTACACCGCTTGACGGTATTTCTTGTATTCTTGGCACCCAAGTCACCAGAGCAAAAGCAATAATGTTGCCACTTGCCAGCCTTGAAAAGCAACTGTTTATTTCATAAGAAAAATTAACCTACATCCCATCATCCCAACATAACTTATTTGCATGATCAAAAAAGCTTCTTTATTGATAACTTGATACCGTCAACCGGGGCTACTCGGGACTGGCGGGGTAACTCGGGACAGTCCTCTGACACAGCGTAAAACTGTTTTAGTAGCAAAACTAATTGGAATATTGCAAAACTAAATATAGTGGCGTAAACATAAACATTTTTCCTATCTATGTAGTATAAAGGAAGTTAAAAAATACTATATTTACTAGCTTTGAAAAATTCCTGAAAAAAATGGTGAAAAACAATATTTTGAAAAGTTACTTCTGCTAAGGTCTGTAGTAAAAAATATATGCCGTATTAAAAAATTTTGCTTAGAAAAAAGTGTCAGACAAGTGTCAGCATGAAAACTTTATTTGCGGAATTTACATACCTCAATCCAAAAAAATGACGGCCATTTCGGCACGGCGGGGCTACTCAGGACACTCCCCCAGGGCTATTCGGGACACCCCAAAAACACATTAACAGTAGAACCTCAGTTAGCAAAGGCTCCAGTTAAGAAGAAAATTGATTAAAAACAGAAAATATTGATTACATTTACCTTGCTCAGCAAAAAAAATTTCACTTATCAAAATATTAGTGCATCATCAGTCATCACAAAATTGTGCATAGAATGTCATATATAAAATTGTGCACCAGGCATCATAGAATGAAAAGTAATTGACCTAAACTATGATTTATTTCTTCAAAACATATTATGGTTGTCACTAACACATTCCTTTCTGTTTCAGGTATGTTTTTCACGGTCTTTTTTATAGTAAATTCACTTAACCCAATTAAAATGGTGTGAAATTACAAGCCGTCCTGTAAGCTTACAGATACAGAAAAAATGCTATAAGGCTGCTGATATGAAGCTTGCAGTGGACAAGATTGTTGTAAATGCTCAATGGCATGTTCTTGGATACGGTAATATTGCATCAATAATACGGTAATTAATGTATATGATGATATATCAATAAAGGAAAAACAAGTAAAAATCACAGAAAATGTCATTTATTCTACCTCTACATCATCTACAAAGAAAGAGGAGGACTTTAGAGTACTGTTAGTAATGGATGAGAGCACTCGGCATGCTTCAAATGTTTTAAAATTAAGTTTTATTCCAAGTGTCCTGAGTAGCCCCATTCGACGGGCTACTCGGGACACTCTTTTTTTGCTTCTGGCACCTTACGAATAGCATATGGAATTTTTTGGATAAACCATGTGATAGCCCTTGCAAAGAGCTTTGAAATGAGCCTAAACTAGTTTATGAAATGTTTCATGGTAAGAAGTTATGAATGAAAAACATTCGAAATTGGCCCGAGTAGCCCTGGTTGACGGTAGCGTACTAAACAGTAGAGTAGTTACTTTGCTCGCTGCTGCTGGTTCTGTCATCTGTACATGGGCCATTTTAGACCTCCTGCTTCTCTTCTTATCAAATTTTATAAAATTGTATATGTAATTATTAATTAATACTTGATATTATCGAATATCCACAAACAAAATTCATTCTATGTTACTAATATTCTACTTTTAGTAGAATGAATATTACTTTTTATATTATTTTCTTTCTCCTGGCTGTAGTTCATAGAAAACTTTTTACCAAAAATGTTGTTAAGACAGAATTGTAATGGATAATTAGTGTGATGACTTTTACATTTTACTTGAAAATTATCATTTAAAATTATTTTCATTGAAATTATTATCATTATATTATTTAATAAAT
Organism: Hyalella azteca; assembly: GCF_000764305.2. Taxonomy (NCBI): domain Eukaryota; kingdom Metazoa; phylum Arthropoda; class Malacostraca; order Amphipoda; family Hyalellidae; genus Hyalella; species Hyalella azteca. The sequence continues at coordinate 210,257 of NW_025944675.1, read as the reverse complement.
TATTATCATTATAGTCAAATGGGGTAAGACAGGATCGCAGCCTTCATGGGGTAAGAAAGGACCAGCCCATATCATGCATTCTAATTGCACTGAATTTAATTTGATAAAAGAATATGTTAGAGCAATCATTGCATGTTATTTCAGTGCTTGTTTCAACCCTCTTCTGCAAATAATGAATTTCTGGCTAATTTTTAAAGAAAACTTATGTAAAGAAGGGTCACAAAATAGTTAACCCTGTTTGGGAAATAAGCTCTGTCTAATGACAAAAAATTTTTTGGCCAATTTTGTGGATGTAGGCATGTAACCTCAAGTAATAAGCAACTTTTGAGACATACTAGGCATTCCCACCTGCTACCATCACTGCCTGACATGTATTTCAAAATGAGGTAAAAAAGGACCGGACATGGGGTAAGACAGGACCACTAAATGATCCTGCTTTACCCCACAAGTGGTCCTATCTTACCCCAGAAATGGTACTATATTACCCCACAAATGGTCCTCTCTTACCCCATAGTTTATCAAAAATAGCTTTTAAATGAATATATTATGGTGCATTTGTATTGGAGTATTTTGGTCAAATGGAACATACATCTTTTGCTCAAAATAACCATTCTAACTTGTCAGCTTTTTAAGGGGAGCATCTGAGTTGTAGCTTAGAAGCCCATTGCATAACTACACCTTGTGATAGGTTTAGGGTTTTTTTATTTATTCATGGTATAGATGCTACATGCTTGTTAGTGATTTCGGTCCTGTCTTACCCCATCTGACTATATATTATTGAAAATTATCTTTGAAAAATTATTAGCCTGAACATGTACCTAACAAACAAAATTGCAATCAATTCAATAATTCAAGGTACTTTTGTACCCAATGAATACCTACTCCATCAAAACTGAGTGCCTTTGGCAAAATGAGCAGGGCAGCATTGCAGCAAGCTGTGCCAGCAGCCTTGGTTGATTTCAAAATAAAAAGCCTCAGTTTCAAGTGCTTAAGAGCCTAAATTTCAGTCTAGAAAATATTTAAAATTTATGTTTATGCAGGGATTTCAATGCTGTTAATATTGAGTAACTTCAAATTATCTCCCGTGCAAGAAGTACACACTAAATAAATTTTAATTTAGATTTGAATGTCACTTGAAAACTTAGTTATCCAAGTAATCCTACTTGGATTGCTCAGTTTTGGAGTGACATATTTCTGCAAATTAAAATTTATTTAGCAAGTATTTTTTGTATGAGAGATACTTTGAACTTTCTCAATGTACACACTTGACAGCATTTCAATCCATGCAGATACATAAATTTGGAATATTTTTTTAGGCTAAAATTTAGGCTTCTAAGGACTTGAAACCAGGGCTTTTAATTTCAAATTAAACATTCAATCTACCTAAAAAGGCTATACTGTTGCTGCTGCTGGAGCAGCTAACTGCCAACATGACTGGACCGCCTATTTTCTTCATTTAGTGTCTAACCAGCGGTTGATTGGGAAGGTGCTAGTGTGCTGTGTGGTGCAGCAGTTGGTCTGTATAGATGAATTGATTGGTTAAAAATGTCATAAAATCATGTTCTTTTATATTGCCTATAGAAATGCTCTATGCAAGAGAAAAAAATTTAAATAATTACCATATAAATATAAGTGGAATACAAACAAAAGTGAAAAAGCTATGAATTTTTTCCTTTATTGAATTACATCTCCCAAATGGAGTAACTTTTGTTACTTTTTTTGAAAAACTATCTTTTCTAGGTTTCCTATAAGCCAATTTCAAAGATTTTAGTACCATTAGAAAGCTCTTGTTGTAGGCTACTGTCGAACAGGGTAATAAGGGACGAGTGGGGTAAATTTTTATTCTATATCTTCTTGCTGGAAAGGTGGCTGACTTAAGTCCACTCTTACATGGAAACCTTGCTGTGGAAATCAAACAAGTTGAATTAATCTAAAGCTACTAATTTCTGTGGTCAAATTTAAGCATTTTATTTCAACAAGTCAGCATCTACTAAATTACTTCAGTAAATAAAGCTTATTGCACTGTTCTTGTATCATCAAATTAGTCAATGAGACCTAGTTGATCATATGTTAGACTGGGTGTTTTGTTGTAACACAATCCATTTCTTTCAACTGTGTCATCACATTCTTAAGCAACTTACATCATGTTAATTTTATTTTTGATCTTGCATCAAAGCTCAGAAAAGTTGGTCCTAGTTTCTCAAGCTTATTTCTGTGTTTCCCCTTAATTTGAATCAAGCATGCTGGACCAATTATTTTTGAGAAGTCAGAAGTCAGTGACTGTTTAACTTGTACTTGTTATTATGAAGTTTCTGCTGCCAGTTTTATTGTAGTTGTTATAGCCTATTGAGAACAATGGCAGCAATAAGACACTCGCTGCAGAAAGAAGTGTGCGACCCAGTGGAAGAACAACTCTTGGGTCTCCTGCACGTCACAAAGCCTGGCAAGAAGAAGAAGACAAGTTTCTTGTGTGCAGTCATTTCCAAAGAAAAGCCCATAAATGCTGCAGTACATCAAGTCAAGAAAACTGATAAAGATTCATTCAAGAAAAAAAATTCGTGGCATCTTAGAGAACTTCTAGTTGTCGATGGACTAAGTGAGCACATAGAGACGGCTGAGCTGGAGCTCACATTCGAGAGGGTGTACCGGTGGACAGCCAGCAGTGCTCCAGACAAGTCTTCCTTCATTCAGATACTCTGGAGACTCTGCTGCTTGTACCTTCCTAAACAGAAACCCCAGTTTGTGAACATTCCTAAGGAATTGTTAGTTCAGGAGCCCAGTCACCTCAGTCTAGACGCTTCGATAATCACAGCAGGCACTGATGGAGGGCTGAGCCCCGAAGCTCCTTCCTTAGATGGTAGTTTAAGTGGACCTTATATTTCCGTGTCGGAACGAGAGCAGCGTGACCTGCAAGAACTGATGACGCAGTGCGACTCTGCGGTGTCGAATGCTGAGGCTTTTGCTCAGCAGCTGGCCCAGGACCTCAGTGTATTGGATGGAGCCAACATACATAGCATGATGGCCAGCGAGGCACAAGTCGATGCTCTCCTCACTATGATTGATTCTGCTCTGAACGAGGCCGGTAAAATAGAAAGTCGATTGGATGCTTACGATGCCATTCTTGTACATGTGCGGGACACTATTGCGAAGATGGCTGATAAGAGTTCCAGTATGCAATTTGCCAATGAAAACAATACCAAGTTATTGGCTGAACTTCAACAACTTGTTTCTGATCTAGAGTTGTCATCCGCCCAGGAAAATTTGTTGAAATCTGCCGATCTGAATGATCGCGAAGCACTTCCTCGAATTATAGAAGCTGCATCGGCTTTGCAAGACGCGATATCAGCTCCTCTGCCTCCACATCTGCATTATATGACTGCTGTCAAGGAGCAAAAGAAAAAGATGGAAAAATTACGAACTCGCTTCTGTCAACTTGTAAACCGGCATTTGAATAATTTATTTATCCACTTGGGCAATGACCCTGGCCTTCTAGGTGGTACCTTGACTACATCGACCAACACAGGCCCGTTGGTGCTGCCTCGCCATTCCCACATACACGAAGAGCTCACGCCATACACGCCGCTCATGCACTGGGTACGTGCAATGGACGACAGGTCGTACCAACATCTCACCAGGACCTACTGCTCAGCCATCAGCAAGGTGTACGAGCGCGAGGTGCGCATGTTCTTCGAAGAGGCGCGGACGAGGGTAGTCGCTGGCAAGAAACTTCGTGGCGTGAGCGGCAACAGCAACCCTGACCTATCGCAGCCCAGTAGCGGTCAGGGTGTGGCAGGGAAACTAACTTCACAGCTAAAGCAACAGGCTGCCACGAGTCTCGGTGCCACACGCACCACCACCGCCAGTGGGGGTAGACTGCTGGGCGTAGATAAGGATCAATGGGGAGCAGAACTCGAGATGTCAGAACGTCACAAGTTTGATGATATGTTCGAGAGCATTTTGTCTGAGCTAGAGCCTGTATGTCTCTCAGAGCAAGAGTTTTGCATAGCTTTCTTCAATCTAAACGCCGGCTGTGCTTCAGTTGATAGTTCTGAGTTGAGTACGCCTGTATCAAATCCTAGTGATACCGCAAGCGTTGGGGGTGACAGCAGCAACGGCAGCGGTGGTGCAACGACGGAAGGCCAAACAGGCAAATGCGGCGCTATGAATAAGGCTGTCAGAACTATGATGGCTGGTCTCTTCCCAACGTTGGAACAACAGCTTACTTCATTCATCAACGCTTTCGACCGTGCTGACTCTTATTGTTGTCTGTACATTTACGTCCGTCTGTCTGGACACGTCCTCAGAGCCGAAGACACTGGATCTTTTCTGAGCCTCACCTTCGGATCTGCTTTGGTTCAGAGTAAACGCAATTTTGATCGTTTCATGCAGTCCCAACTCACGAGTATCGTAGAGTGTAAAGTAACGAAAAAGAAGTGCGGTATCCTCCCATTTGTCACCAATTTCGAAGAGTTTGCTCGCACATGCGAGTATGTATTCAAGCGCAGTGAACGACGGACTGATCTGGAGCGCTGGAATAACAGACTGTTATCTGCAATGCTTGACACGATACCTCGCGTGGCTCATGAGCATCCCAGAGGACCGCCTGAGGTAATAAAGATGGAGAACTATCACGTGCTGCAGCAGGTCGTTGCTCAACTGAAACTGCCCTCCACCGAACAGTTGCGTAAGGACGCCAAGATTCGATACCAAGAAGCACTCAACGCCTACGTCATCAGGTACTTCGGGCGACCGCTCGAAAAACTGAACATCTTCTTCGAAGGCGTCGCTGCGAAGGTGGCCTGCGGTGTGCGGGAGTCAGAAGTTGGCTACCAGCTGGCATTCAGTAAGCAGGAGCTGCGCAAGGTAATTAAAGACTATCCTGGTCGGGAGGTCAAGAAGGGACTGGAGCAGCTCTACAAGAAGGTGGAGAAGCACCTGTGTGAGGAGGGCAATCTGCTGCAAGTGGTGTGGCGGGCGATGCAAGAAGAGTTCATCAGGCAATACAAAGCCATCGAGGAGCTCACTCAACGATGTTATCCTGACGCCCAGATATGTTTAGACTTCACCATCAACGACATCCTTGCTTATTTCAGTGACATTGCGCAGTCGCATTAGTCACTTCATTCAACAACTAATTCTTAGGACTCAGAGCGCTTATGTATTCGATATTTACCAAAATTTTCTGATAGCGCAAAACAAACTTGAAGTTTTGCTTGCCTGTAATTCATGCACGACATTTTTTATTGTTAACAATAACGATTGGTCTTGTATATCCATAGGTCCATCGTTCCTTGCCTTACTTTTAGCTTTTTTGTCAGAGGGAATATATTTTTGTTCGCCTATTAGTGTTGAAATTATCGTCTATTTCAATTCTTCGAACCGTGTGTGTTTGTTTTGAAAGTTAGAATAACGTCTACTATTAATTTAAATATTTATTCGTTAGGAAACATTCATGCGCTCTAATTGAAACTGGCCATTGACCTCGACCCTTCATAATATCATACATCAGAAGTGCAGTGTTCGTACGGGTGTTGCCAGAATGAAGAGTGAGAAATTGTTCACATCGACCGGCGCCCATTCTTAAAACTCAGCCAGTGCTCGTGTCTCTAGGAGGCCATCGTTTCAAAGGAAAAATCATTGTGCAGCTTCAGAAACCCAGTTCAGTGCTATTTATTTGAGCTTTGCATCTTCTGTTGACGTAGAGAAACATAAACGTCCCTCATGATCTCTGTCCCGAAAAAATGACTTGCATGACAAGTGCTGCTTGAACCTGGTATCCTAACTGCGGCTCGCATGTTAGCAAGAAGTATCAAACCTTGCCCACGTCTCTCACAAGAAGGAGTAAACGTCGTTTGCCGTCACTCCCAATAAGTAGAGACTGAAAAACGTCTTTCCCAAGAAGTACGTCACTGACCTGATCCTAGCTCTCGCTGAGCTCCCCTGCCCCGTGTTGGCCCGCAGCTCGAGCACTCGCAGCGATGACTGTCGGGGGGCGCGTCGACTTCAGCTTGGTGCGAACAGCAAGCCGCGAAACGCTCTCCAAGCTGCTCGATGGCATCCCTGGCAACAAGGTCAGTTGCTGGACGCTAATCTGGATTAAAACATTAATTACTTCATTCAAGCATTAATAATTACTGCTGTAATTTATATATTAGTACTCATTCCTTCTAAATAAATGACTGCCGTGCCATAATAGTGTGTGTGTGTGTCATATCTTTCTTAGAAATTCTTAGCTTATCGGTTGTGCCTAGGTTACACGGTGGGGTCCAGTGTAATGGACCGTGTTCAGTGTGGAGGTTAGTGTCGTGATTGAGAGATCAAAATGAAACAGGTACTTAGCTTGGATTTATGCTGCACAGGCGATCGTGTGGGAGAAGGAACTGGCTGGGAGCTTCAGCCTGGTGGGGGATTTTTCGTACCTTCGCTCCCACGGCGTGACACAAATGTTCTACCTGAGTGGAGAGCACGCGAGGTCCCCGTCTGTTCCCAACATCCACATCGTGTTCATCACCAAGCCCCACACCGAGAGCATGGATGCCATCAACGTCTACCTCAGAGGGTGGGCTCTGCTTAACGACTCAACCATAAATAGATGTCACCGAAGATAATTATTACATCATTATGTATAGTATCATCATGCTGATAGATATGAAGAGCATGATCATGTCTAGCATCATTAGCTGTTACATATGCCGCGTCGCCGCAGGCTGCCTGAAGGGTCGCGTGAGCTGCACCTGTGGCTGGTGCCGCGGTCGTCGCTGCTGTGTGAGCGTCGGCTGCAGGAGCACGGCGTCTTGGGGCGCTTCACCGCCGTCACTGAGCTCCCCTTGCTCCTCTTTGTCCTGGAGTCTGACCTCGTCTCCATGGAGATGCCTGGCGCCTTCAGGGTCAGCCTTTTGTTAAAAATTAGCCAAAGTTGATAGATAGTTCGGATTGATCACTTGTTTCCGTTCAGTTGTTCAAAGCTTTCAAAATCCACGTTTTATGGTTGGATGCCTTTAGCAAATAAGATATGGGCAGTTAACTGCGTTGTGCAGGTAACGATTCATATGAAAGTGCGTTGTAAGTTACACGCTTTCACAGGAGTGGACCGTCGAAGGCGACCCGAGTGCGGTGCACGCCGCGGCCCGGGCGCTGATGCTGCTGCAGGCGGTCTATGGCCTCATCCCCAGCGTGCACGGCAAGGGCACCAACGTGGCCGCCCTCTACGACATCATGGTCGAGCTCAGGCGCGAGATGGCCAATAACGAACCACAGGTATGGTTCTTGGTAGTATGGTTCACTCTTGTTTCTATTTGTTTATCGACATATGTGGCATGTCTTCACTTAAATCTAGATGTCTAATAGAGCATGCCTCATGATCGCGATCTTAGAGCATCCTATGTGCAGCTGGTATTGTATGAACAAAATCAAGAAGCGATATATGAATAAATCAGATAACAATAAAGTTGTAATAACAAACCTGGTATCTAAGACTGAAAGAAAGAGCTTCGATGTGGTAAAAGTGGAGCTCTTTTCACAAATCTTCCCCAGTTTTCTCCTGTTAAAATTGACGCTCCACTTAAGATGACTAAGACGTTGGACGAGGAAAGATGATGTTTTTCAGTCCTGGTGGAGCTCTATATTTCCAAACATTTTCAACTTTCGTGTCACTGCTTTATTCCAACATCTCCCACTTCTTTGCCGGAAGTTATTGAAAAATTGCTCGAGTTTTGCAGAACGAATGGTAATGTTGTTGTATGAAACTATGAAACTATGTTTACACCTTTTCATGTTTGCTGTCTAGCGTGAATCATCTAATAGTCAAGTCCAGCATCTCACCCCAGTGTGCTGGAACAACGGTAATATGAATGAAGATACCCTGAATTAAAATGTGCTGAAGACTAATTTATTGTATGATTTGTTGTTTTATCCTCAGGTGCCCTCACTAATAGACCAGCTGATCATCCTTGATCGAGGAGTGGACCTCATCACGCCCCTGGCGACGCAGCTCACCTACGAAGGTCTCATCGACCTCTGCTTCGGCATCAAGAACTGTGAGATATTTGTTACCTTTCCCCCACTGTGTTTTCTGAGTGTCAAAAAATTTGAGACTTTGCTTCATTCCCCACTGAGTACTCTGATTGTCAGCTTTTGCTACTTCGTTGACGTTCATTAATTGTATTGTCTTTATCTTCGTCTTTGGAATGATGCAATATTCTTATGTTATGATGTTGTGTAGCTGGGTCTAGCCTCCTTTGTGTTACAATACAAGTTGTTTGTTGTCGATTCACTTTGTGTTGAATGTTCGTTACTAACGAGCGTCATTCGTTTGGGAAATCTGAAGAAAATTGTATTTAACGAAACATGTGATCGATACATTGTTTGCTAATGCGCTTGCTAATTGCAAGCGCGTTTTCTTCGTCATTTGCCGAAAGAATTTATTGTTTTCTTGTGTGCAGCGGTTGTAAAGCTGCCGGAGAGCAGATTGGCGGGAGGGGCTGAGAGTGAGGATGGGGTGGGCAGTCTGATGGACACCCAGGGCGCCGCCCTCAAACCCGTCTTGTTGTCGTCCAGTGATCCCCTCTACGCTGGCCTCAGAGACGCCAACTTCTCTGCCATCGGCCCCAAGCTTGCCGCCCATGCCAAGCAGGTTGCCACGTGCTCTACATTAACCTTAACAACAAATAGGACAAAACCTTATGCGCTAACTCAGTTATTCCCAATACTAGTTCACTAGTGGTGCACAAAGGCTTGCTAGGTGATACGCAGACGCTTAAGAGGTCGTGAAATATTTATAGTTAAATACTGTTTACTTTATATAAATGTTTACTGCCTGCATCAGATAGTCTAGTAACGATTAGGAACTGCTGTCACACTCCATCTTCCTGGTCTCGATTCCTTATCGTTGAACTCAAACATTACACTTATATGAATCACTAATGATTTCCTCGTTAGGTAAGATATTATGCGAATGACACCACATAGTAGGAGCTAATAGGTACCACCAAGTAGCACCTTATGGTAGGAGTAGGATGCAACCGCGCGGGATCTCAAAGTATTTCTCGATCACAAAAGGGTTTAAAAAAATTATGTTTTGATACTCTCTTGTTCTAGTGTTACTTCTTCAGTGAAATTCTTATTTAGTATTTATTTCTCTATTCATAGTCAACGGCATTGCTACCTTTAAGGCTTCTGTTCTCACAATCACGAATTATGTGGGGCGTTCAATGGCTTATTCGCTCTGCTATTCTGTAATCCATTATATGTTCGACGAATGGAACTTATAAATAGGCTTCATATAAGCATGTAAATTCAAACAGTAAATTATGATTTATTGAGTATGATTAGGGATTTATATTTCAAGACCCAAGTTCTGTATACGGTTGATGGTCTTGTGTTCAATGCACAGATTCATATAAATTTTTATGACCATTTACAATGAAAAAGCCGTGAGTCATATAGTTTTGGTGCCTCATTTGATTTCACAATTTTTGGACGTATTTATTCATGTAACAGTCAATTTAGCAATTTCTTTCTTGCTCTAACTAAGGTCGTTGTGAATGTTGCCCGCAGATCACGAAGGAGTTCGAAGAGCGGCACTTGGCCAAGACTGTGGTGGAGATGAAGCATTTTGTCCAGAAGCTTCCTCGCATCCAGGCCGCTAAACAGAGCCTTGCTTTGCGTGCGTTTATAGCTGCTATTTTGCTGGAATTCTCAATCCCTAGGCACGTCATGTGGAGAAGCTCCTAATGCTCTCGTCTTTTTTATTGTGCCTATTAATTCTTGGGTGTATAGTTGATGGACTTGGCGAAATGACCCGTGAAAGTCATTGTTGTTGAGTGGATGTGGCACTGTTGTTTGTGACTAGACTAGCCAAGTTGCACCTTCTGCTAGGAATCGTGTGACAGTATGAGTATGAACATAACATCGTGGTCAGATACATAGCCACGCTGATTTTCGGTGGATGCGCATTCGCTCCGTTATGTATGCTTCTGGAATCAAAATTAATGCCGGCTTAAGGTAAGGTGATAGCTTTATAGTATTTTTAATGCCGTGTATGTGAGCGATTGTTATATTGTTTGTATTAGTCGTGCTGTGTTTGTAAATTTGCTCCATTATGAATTCTTTTAGAATCAAAATTAAGGCCGTTTTAGCGTAAGGTGATAGGTTTGTATCATCTTTGATCCCTGTATATGAGCAATTGTTATATTTCTTAGTGTTCGTCGTGCTGTGTTTGTGAATGGAGTTTGGTTGCTCTAAAAGTAATTCGTAATCGCAGACACGAGCATAGCGGAAGCGTTGCAGGAGGAGGTGGGGACTTCATCATTCGGCGCAGCTTTGCAGCACGAGCAGCAGCTGCTCAGAGGTGGCATTGACTGCGATAAAGTTCCTCCCTTCATCGAGGAGAGCATCGGCGGAAAAGCTCCCTTGAACACAGTCAGTTCTTGTCATATGTTTTTTCTTTTATTTGACTTTTTCAGGATCTCTTAAACAGCAAAATACACGCCATATCGAAATGTTCGATATTAAAACAGTGTGTTTATCCTTGCGTGTTGTGTTGGGCTTCATTCATAGCACCAGTTTCCTAGAGCCCCTTAAACATGCTAAGCCCCTAGGCCCTATAACATGCTACCATTATGCGATGGGCAATGATAACTTTTCTGATGTTAAATCAACGTGAACACCGTGAAGATCTTGCGATTAATATGCTTACATGAACACCGTGCAGGTCTTGAGACTGATCTGCTTGCAAAGTGTGATCAACAACGGCCTGAAGCCAAAGCTGCTGGAGCACTACAAGCGCGAGCTGGTGCAGACGTACGGCTACCACGAGCTGCTCACGCTGGACAACCTCACGCGGGCGGGGCTTCTCACAGCGCAGACACAGAAGAGTAACTACGCAAGCATGCGCAAAACGCTGCGTCTCATAGTCGACGACGTCAACGAGCTAAACCCCAAAGAAATTTCCTACGTCCATTCCGGGTTTGTGCTAATTCATTGTAACCATTAATCGTGTAGGTGATCGTATTCAATTCGTTTCTTTGTAACAGGTAGAGTATGGTCCATACAGATTCACAATAAATGCGGCAGCAATAGAATTGCATGAACAAATGAGGTAGCAATCGCGTTAATTCTAAGCCATATGGAATTAATAGTGAAAGCATCATATAAGTATGACGTCAACATTACGTTGGTTCTCATTAATAATTCTTTATATGTTGGGATCCGTCATGTTCATGGCGTTGCTTGTGCCCAGGTACGCGCCGCTGAGCGTCTCGCTGGCGCGCGCCGTACACAGCCACGGGTGGCGCTCCATCACCGAGCTGCTCACGGTGCTGCCTGGCCCCACCCTCGCCGAGGCCCAACACGTCCCGCGACACAGACGTCAGTCACTGCCGCCTGCCTCACTCTCTCACGCTGTGTTATCGCCGCCCTGCTTCATTATCAAATTCCTGCTTCGTTGTCAGATTCCTGCTTCGTTGTCAGATTCCTGCTTCGTTGTCAGATTCCAGCTTTATTATCAGATTCCTGCTTCGTTATCAGATTCCTACTTCGTTGTCAGATTCCTGCTTTGTAGTCAGATTCCTGCTTCGTTGTCAGATTCCTGCTTCGTAGTCAGATTCCTGCTTTGTTATCAGATTCCTGCTTCGTTGTCAGATTCCTGCTTCGTTGTCAGATTCCTGCTTCGTTGTCAGATTCCTGCTTCGTAGTCAGATTCCTGCTTCGTTGTCAGATTCCTGCTTCATTATCAGATTCCAGCTTCGTTATCAGATTCCGGCTTCATTATCAGATTTCGGCTTCATTATCAGATTCCAGCTTCGTTATCAGATTCCAGCTTCGTTATCAGATTCCAGCTTTGTTATCAGATTCCGGCTTCATTATCAGATTCCTGCTTCATTATCAGATTCCAGCTTCGTCATCAGATTCCAGCTTCGTTATCAGATTCCGGCTTCATTATCAGATTCCAGCTTCGTCATCAGATTCCAGCTTCGTTATCAGATTCCGGCTTCATTATCAGATTTCGGCTTCGTTATCAGATTCCAGCTTCGTTATCAGATTTCGGCTTCGTCATCAGATTTGTGATTCAATATATTGCCCAAGCTTCCGTAATCTGAGTCGTGCATTGTCTTTAGTTTCCCACGTTTTAATCAGCTTCCTGCTAGCTATAACATTAGTGGGCTTTAACTGAAGAATGAATTATGCCATATTTTTTATTTATTGCGCATCGATCTATGATTTATTTCTTTCATTAATTGTTGACTTTTATTAAACTAATTGTTTCTCAGTTGAATTGGTTCTAGTACAACTTTAATTTTTGCTTCTATTCCATTAAGTACAATGAAATAATTTGTTCTTGGCAGGATCAGAGAGCGTGTCGAGTGATCGAGCATCGAGCCCCGTGGTGCTGATATTCTTCTTGGGAGGCTGCACCTACAGTGAAGTCGCCGCCCTCAGGTTCCTCACCAGCAAGCTGCACGAGAACGGTCAGCATGCGCCCTGATTCTTATTTACCTAATTCTATGCATTGTGTGCACTACGATATCTGTAATTTACCTACTGATATTGTATCTTCTACTGCCATAAAGATGGGTGTGGTATTTTTCTGTGTGAATAGTAAATCATAGTTCAAATTAAAATAGTAATGTTTGCATCAAAACAATTATGAGCTTTTTAGTTGAACGATTATTGTATTCTTGTCATCATTGTGTTCTCTATTGCCGTAATGAAGGTTGTACAAGTTGTGTTAAAGTGTTGAATTAAAATCACATATCATAATCCACGTGTCGAAGTAAAACGGATTCATGTGCTAAATAAATCTTATCTAATCAAAATCTTACCCCAATGTCCGGTGAATACAGAGCAACTACGTAATGAAATACTAGTCTTGTAATTATCCTCATTTCCCTACTCACTGTTGCAGACCGATTATGTGCCTCATCGTTATCATGTTGATGTCCGTTGGATGTAATTTCTTTCTACCTCCATAATTTTGATGTCTTGCAGGCGACCCTGAGTACGTGATCGCCACAACAAGCCTCATCAACAGCAACAGCTTCCTGCAGAATCTCAGCGCTCCACTGCAGCCATAGTGCCGCCTCCTTCAGCGCTGCTAGTTTCTGCCATGCCTCAGGCACGTCGCGGCCACATTCATCTCCGTTACATTTGTGCAGTGAAAATTTCTTTACTCTGTGCATTCATTTACACTTTGAATGAATGGTCGAATCAAGCCACCCAGGTGTGACAGGACGCTACGCGATTCTCTCGGCTAGTCCCGCTATTGAAATATGCCAGTTGGGAAGTTTATGCGGTGTCGATAGCTTCCTCGTTTTTGTTGCCTACAGACACTGAACATATCTGTACACATATATATTTTATACTTATAATGTACAGATTTTTCGAGTTGGCGCAGCTTGTCTAATAAAAGTTGGGGCATTTGGTGTTCATAGCCGTTCTGCAAAGTGAACTTCAGAAAATAGAAATAATTTAGTTTTGTGGTTCATGGTTTGTGAGACTAGGCTCATTATCTCTCAGAATCCTACTCGGTCGAGTTTAATCGTCAACCTGTGATTAGAAATACAGCATCAAAACGACGTTGAGAAATCACCTGTACATTTGTTTTGATGCCGAAAACGCTCGCAGTGCATATAATCAAGTTTATGCGTTTTGGTAATCTGCGTGACCGTAGCTGTTGTGGGGTCGATGTCCCGCTGGTGATAACTTCCCATTTAAAATCTTTCCGTTTGCCGTATCTACATTAACATAACGGCAAATACTATAAAAGATGATGGGAACTCAATTTAGGTTCAACGTCTGTTCATCGAAACCAACAAAACAAGTGACAGAGGCGTTCTTTATGTTGGTATCGAAAGCATTCCAATCTTACTCGCAAGAAACACGGTGATATTGCTGCTGGGAGATTTTGCTAATCAGCTACACGTGGAGTCCGTGGAGCAAGGTTGCGCTGGTGGCATGCAGCGCCTACTGCATCGTTCTTAATTCAGCTCTTACTATGGCAACACCGTCATGATCACTTGATGTCTGCACATTGAGGCCTGTCACAATCGACCATATATATATATATTCCATTGATTTTTTCTCTTATTTTGCCGTGCATTTGTGTTATGTTAAGGCAAAGCTATTGTAATATGCACGTGAATATATACAGTTGTATCTATCTAGGGAATATTGCGATTACAATAAGTAATGTGCGTTGATCTGGATCATGAAAAGAGTTTTTGTACGTAATATTTATAATACATCCTAAATAAAAAATTCCATATACAGGTTTGGCTCGACATTATTCCCTGCTGCATAAAACTAACAAGATAAACAGATTCATTGTGATACCTCTGAAAAATTTATTCAAGAAGTGTTCAATAGAATGATTTGAACAGTAGAAATACTCTAGTTTCACTCTATTACGTGATGACATCTTTTAAACGTGACTAAATACTATGCGAAGCATCGAAATATAGAAGAGATTCTTCATACTATTCACTAATGAGACGTTCGAAAACAAGCCGCTGACATTGATAAGCTTTATAGAGTTGGAAACCTCTTCAAATTCAATTCCACCCGACGCCTCGAGAATAGCCAACATCGGTAATCTTGAGAAAACCTGGTTATTCAATTCTTATGTTCGTCAAGGTCACTCTCTCAGCGAGTCAAACATTTTTCCCGAGTATCAAACGCTCCGACCTTAAATAGCTTTGAGAGCGTCGTATCTCTTAATGATATTATGGAGGCTTGTGACGAGATACCGAATGAAAGCTAAGCTCATCGTGATATGGCAGAGTGATATGATATCACGATATGATATCTTCTAGGCAGAGTGATATGATAAGCAGTACTCGATTGCTAATATTATTTCCATAGTACAGAACCCTGTTTAGTGTACAGTAACTCCTGACAACATCCAAGTATTAGCAAATAAGGCCGGATTTACACCATATTGCCGGGCACGTGGCAGTCACAGCCCAGTTCAATATTCTTCGATGTATTTCCATACAAGCATCCACACCATGGGCATGGCAGGTGCCATGCACGGCAGTTGTGAATGCTAACAAAGAAATGCAGCAAAGAATATTGGACGGGACCGTACCTGGCATGAGCCCGGCAGTATGGCGTGAACCCGGCCTCATAGCTCAACAGCAACAGATGGCAGTTCTTGCAGAAAAATTTCATCTAGGAGCGTTCTCGGCTTCAATTAGGAAGGACATCAGGACTCAAGCTACCGCAGCTTCTAGTAAAATGCAAATGTCACCTAGTGAAAAATCTCATTAAAAGTTTTACAGCCAAAATACTCGTAAAATCTTCTTCAAATCATGACATTTGCTATAGTTTGAATCATTCGTGCATTTCAAATAATCATCGGACCAAGTTTGAATGAAAATGTGAACCATATTCCTGTAATACAACGCAGAGGAAACTTCTTTCTGACTCGAGGCCAGGAAAACGCCAGCTAATATCAGATCACGAGATGAAGAACGTGATATGAAGGAAAAGACCAGGTAGTTAACTGACTATTTATACTAGGAGTTAAAGAAAAATTTATATGCACCATTCTGAGAGGAAAGGAAAGGTGCTCAAATGATAGCTTAGCCAAGAAACAGATCAATAAATTATCGAACAGAACAGAACAAACATCTTCGAATTCGAGTTCTTAACTAACGAGAAAAATCTTAAAGTTAACAAGTTACGCGAGTTCCATGCTGAGTCACACACTAATTTAGGTGAAATGTACAACTAAACTCTCTAATACTGGGCTAGTGAAACGAGTCTTTTACATTTATAGCGGCAATACTAGATAGCTTAGCTATCTCATCTAAGTTCAGCCAGATACTCTTAAGTTATTTGATTCACAAATCCATTTCATCGTCATCAACAAGCGCTGTGGCGGCAGGGACAGAGGAAGCATCCACCACGTTGTTGTTCTGCTCCAGCCAGGCACGAGTGTATGCGGCGGAGGCGCTGCTGGCGTAGTTCTTAGGCATGACGCTCGCAGGTTCTTGTATAAAGTCGCTGCTAATTTGGGCAATAGTGCTGCAGCTAGCCTCGGCGGTAGGAAGGTTCGAGGGGTAGAACAGAGAGAAAGGATTGTTAGAAAATGTTCCTTGAGGATGGATTTGAAACACACTGGAATTTGGAGCAGAATTAGACGATACACCAGCGGCAGAATTTTCCTCATCCATGTCACAAGGAAGGTCCAAGGAGACAGAATTGGATGGAGGTGAGATCGACACGCCAGAGTCGGGGGAGCTTATTATGTTTTCTGAATTGGAGACGTTGCCGTAGACATTGCAACCGTGGGCTCGGGCGACATCTGCCACTTCAGAATTTTCGTCGCGGTCGTTAGAAGCACCAGTGAGGGGGGCGGCTGACAGCGGTGGCGCCGGCGGACGCCACAGAACCACGTCCATGCACGGACCGCTCCGTCTGCAGCAGGTAGCAACGCTTGTTTTAGCCAATAATTTGCATTCCTTAGTTGATAATTATGCGATGATTGTGTCTAGCTTGTAAAAGTTAACTTGCTATAAAGCTCAAGTTATCTAGAGTAATCAATCTAAAATATCTATTAAACACCGAGAGGAACGATCGAGCAGTAAAGGAAGAAATAACCCTTACTAATGAAATACAACTAGTGCCTGAAAATATTCTGTGTCGAGACCTCTTGTAGCTTATAAATGGCAGTCACCAAATCCCATGTCTCTGCGTAAAAAAGTTCCCATACAATTATTACGAGTATGTTTACTGGAATAAATTAACTAAAAATCATCAGGAAACTGCCTTCGATATTTTATTAAACCAAAAATTCTCACTTCAGATTTTTGAGAAGGGCATCAGGGAGAAGGTTTCTGTCATCGAGAGGAATTTTATTGATGTCGGTAGAGACATAAAGGCGAGGAAGCTGGCTGCCGTCACTGTCGTCGTCACTGCCATCCTTCAGGAGATTCTCCGGCACCTGATCACAACATACAACTTGAATGTACAGGAAACTAAAAGGAATCATTGTAAAGAAATGTGTTTGCATCGTTCAGAATCGACACCTTAAGTGAAGGATAGGATTTGTGAATGGTAGGAGTTTATAAGAAAGAGCTTTGAAAACAGTTTTGTTACAAGGAACTGACTGGTACGGTCAAGTCCAAATCAGTTGTGTTCAACTATGGTTTGCCAGCACCAGTGGTGCATGGAAACCTTCCAGGTGTTATGCTAATTTTTCGAGGTCAAAAACTAATTTGCTTTGTTATATTAAACTTCACAACATTTTTCATAACTAACATAAGATAATGTACAACAATTTACATAACTGCCACACGTCACCAGCTTGTTACAAGTGTACCAGGATGGTGCTAAAACCCACATGCTAAAACTTGGTGCATTTAGAAGAAAAAAATACGCTGCTCAGGTGCATATCGGTAGCTGATATGTAATATTCAAGGTATGTAGTGAATACCTGGTGTTGAACAGTGCCTTTGCGGAATCTCCAAAAAGAACAAAACTACAGAAGTTAGGGAAACCTGGTGTGGATGTTAGTTGCTTCTCGAGACAATTGAAATAAAAGCTAACTCCCTAATCTGAAAACATAACATACAACTGCAGAATACGCAAGTTAAAAAAATCTAAAGCAATCAATACTATAGCAGCAGAGTTTTATTTTTATAGACACTGAAGCTCAGTTACCTTGCCAGCATCTGTTCCCAGCTGATGACTGGTGTATTGGTTGGACAAGTGCAGGGAGCTCAGGCTTGCTGACACTTTGTCCTCTGTTATGTGCTGCTTGGCCGCCGGCAGCCTTTATACGATAATAATGCACAATATCAGAAGTCAAATTTTACAAAATTACAAATATTGCTGAATGCACATAAGACATTTGTTTTTCAACAAAATGTATCAGCTTTGTTGAATTGAAAGTATCAAAAATACAATTGATTGAAATGAATGTTTTGATAACACAGAGTTATTTGAAACACATAATATATTTGCATCAGCCTGCATTTTCCTTCCTATTTTCAAGTTTCAACTAAAATAAAATTCAACTGAGGACCAAGAGGCTTTTACAATAACATTAAAAGCAGGTCAATGAAACAGAAGAACTTAATCCAACAACTAACCTGATTTCCATATCTTCATCACGGGATTTTCTTTTGGTAGCTGGGGCCATGTGTATGCTTGATAATCTGAAGAGAAAAAAATTTATAAAACATCAATATTTTTGATAAATTCACAACTTTAGCAATGTGGTGCACATGAAATAACCATATTTCATATTAGTTCTTTTATAGAAAAAAATTAGCAAATGACTGAAAAAGAAAAAGCATAACAATTTTAAGCTTTCCACAGCAGTGCAATAGAACAAATTTAAGTTTAATATAAAAACTAAGATGAGGTTCAACAAGGACTTGGCAAATAAGGCATTACAATATTAATGTGTCAGATATTGACATGAAATGAACTGATATCAATTAATATGTGACAAAATAGCAGAAAAATACACAAAGACTTTACCTGAAGTTGTAATCCATTGAAGAATTGGTGTTGTATGTTGAACTGGCAGGCATCTGAGGATTACCCAATGTTGAGGCAATGGTATGGGGAGGTGCACAGAGAGGGGGAGTTGGCTGAGTGGGGGAGGCAAAGCCCCCTACTCCTCCCCAGCCACGATGCATTGGAAATGGATTCAATGAAGGCTGATGTAACATGGACATTGGCTTGAAAACTGGACTTGCATCAGATAAATCAATTGGGAACTTAACGACTTGGCCCTCTGCTGAATTCAAACCAGGCTCACTCTGCATACTACTTTTAAAGAAACCTGACAGATTTCCTGTGGCTTATGCAACCTGCACTATCAGATTTGAAGACATTCTTCATGAATTTCACTGAAAATTTGTTAAATGTCATTGGAAGAAATTGATGCATTCTAAAATTACATGTCACTATCAATTAGAGATATTAAGAATATCAATATATGCATGCCTATCAATCTTTCTCAGATCTGAGAGCTCACGGTGTTCAAATTCCGAATCCCATTTCAACCTTAAATCAAGTAATCAATACAATCAATAGCCATGGGGTTGTCAAAAGCAGCAATCAGACTACTTTGTTCAAGTGCCTTCAAAATACTGAGCACTTGTAAAGTCTTCAAACCAATATACTTCCTGCACATCAACACAAACCACACCCAGCCAAGAGCTCTTACAAGCTGATGTCTGTGATGTGGTACACTCCCAGACAAGCTTCACTGCATCTTGATCCATCCAACATACCAGAAACCTTACTGTGTGAGCGTGTGGTCTTTCAGATTTTCAGCTATTTTTGTAAATAGTTGGCCAAAGCTGTGTCTAATTCTGGATAGGTAATATATTACTATGTTGACAATAAAATGGACTGAAAACCTACCACATAACTTCCACCGCAGTGACAATTAATACACTGAGCTTGTCAGAAACTGTGGTCTGCCACGCTTCCTATATCTTGCGTGCACGTGGTTAGTCATGCGACATGTGGTGCATTAAAATTCAATAGCGGTGATGCCCGCAGAATTTCCAACCCAAAAATTTGTGTAAGAGCATTCAAATTTCATAACTTGATACATGAACAAAATAGATAATTAATTTTATATATACTATATATATATATATATTTAATACTATTGTATGAAACAATTATGGGCATATCATTTGTTGATGCCACTAAAACAACAGCATTTTCATAGTGTAGGCGATCGCCTCTGCTAGCACAGGCTGGACATAGGCTATGCATGTCCTGTGTGTAGTAGTCCTTGATCACTACGTATTTTAAATTTAATGATTTTGGCATTTCAAAGACTCCATTGATTACAGAACTTTAGTTTTCACAAGTGTATTCAAGAAATAGTTTTGCAAATAGTAGGGACATTTCCATTACCATAAGTAAATGAGGTTCATAAAATACCTACCTACCAAATCCAATCATGGTCATTTAATTTAGGATGGATGGATTAAAATTTTACCTTTGTTCACTCAATGCATATTTCTATCCACAGCAGATGTAGAAATATGTGCCAAGGCCAGTCAATCCAACCTAAGCGTTGGGACCCAATGGTTGGGTTGCCAAAATGTCACATTGTTCTGCTACTGACGGGACAATATAACCTCAGCAAACGTTGAGCATTAAAATCACAAATACCTCTTGCTTACTCGTTTAGGGGCTGGTCCTTTAAGTTGTGAAACCGTTTTAAATCATTTCTCTTGTATTCATCATTAACTTAAGCATCGTATATATATATATATATATATAGTATATATAAAATTAATTATCTATTTTGTTCATGTATCAAGTTATGAAATTTGAATGCTCTTACACAAATTTTTGGGTTGGAAATTCTGCGGGCATCACCGCTATTGAATTTTAATGCACCACATGTCGCATGACTAACCACGTGCACGCAAGATATAGGAAGCGTGGCAGACCACAGTTTCTGACAAGCTCAGTGTATTAATTGTCACTGCGGTGGAAGTTATGTGGTAGGTTTTCAGTCCATTTTATTGTCAACATAGTAATATATTACCTATCCAGTAGTCCTTGGTAGTGATATAAGAGATCATCAATCACCATAGGAGCTGTAAGAAAAAAATTCAATGTTTGATGTAAAAGAATGTTTTTAATTTAAAAGATATGCAATACTCAATTTTCAGAAATACAATGCAAAAATTAATAATCTATTAGAATTTAATAGATGTGATGCTTTCAGAATTAAATTGAAAAAGTTGGTACCTATTTAGAATTTAGAATTTTACAAATTGCACAACGCGTTCACAAATTCAAGATCACCTGTGCGTATGAATTCAAGTCTCATGACTGGAGAAGATTTCAAAATTTATTGCACTAGAGCCTAGAGGATGCATACCAATATTGAGAAAAAATTCCATGACTTTTCCAGGACTCTCCATGACCATCAATATAATTTTCCAAAACATGACTTTAGATTTACTGTTTAGCATGACTGAAAGAGTAACCGTTCATATTCTATCATCTCCTAAACTTTGAAGACTGCATTTGATAGGAAACCATCTATATTAATGCCTGCCTGCCTGGTAAAATATTTGCAGCGTATGTAAAATAGAAGACACCTAAAAAATACTTAACAAAATTAAGGGCAGATATCATTTTCATTTACCCCCAAGGTTGTAGGCTAGTGTAACACAAGTTACACGACAACCCGTAGCAATTACTCTCCGTTCCCAATTAGGGTTAACACACAAAAATTGAAATGCGTGGTCACCGTGTGACCGTGGTGCATAGTGGCAAAGCAGAGAGTTTTTTAGACTCTCCTTCAATGTCAAGCCCTATAAGACTAAGTAGACCAGAAATGTATTATGGATACCTGACCAGCATCATCATACATAAGATATTGGCTTAAACCTTGGCCCTTGGGTATATGAGAAAATTAAAAATGAACCGATTCTAAAAAATCACTGGTTTGCCACCATGCCGTGGTGACTGGTGACCTCCGGTCATGACCTTTATATCAGTCACACACGGCACACGCAGCCTAAAAACTTTTAATAGCGTCAAATAATTAAAAGTTCCCGCTCGTATCATAAAAAAGTTCAATTAAACCTTATTTACAGCAGTCCTAAGAAAATAAAGCATAACAATTTAGTTTTGTTTTGCAACAACCTAAAAAAATAAAACAACGTAGGCCTACTAAAACAAATCGGCAGATGGCAGTCACATGTCTTCCCAGTTCCCACCCTCCCCTCTCTCAAGTCTCAACCCTCCATTCATCAAGACCCCACTCTTATCATAACACGCAGCAGTGGGCGGCAGCACAGAAATATACTTCCTTTTTTATTTATTTGCAAATTCCAGGGTTTTCCAGGTATTATTGCAGATTAACTACATCCAAAAAAAAGGGTGTTTTTTTTTTTAATTATATGTTTTTTGGGGTGTAGATTACGAATCTGAAATCCATTNAATCTTAGAATCCATATTTGACACAATTTGACCTGTCCATTTGATACAAAATTATATTAAAAAGTTGTCATGTAAGGTTATGAGATTTCAGAAACAAGTGGGAAAATTCCAGTCCAGATTGATATAAAAGCTGTGACACCAATTTGGACTATTGGGCAGATGTTTTTAAAGATTTTAGGTAAAAAGTATTATTTTATGAGTGACTCTTGAACATTGTGTTTTTTTTTTTTCACTGCAGAAACTGTCTCTTATACACATCTTAATTTTTTAACCTATTAGATATGCAAACTTTTTAAATCTTTCTATTGTGTTACGTAGCCTCAGTATTAGGCCTTTGATGGCCATTGACAAAATTTTTCCATGTCAAATCGTTTTTGAGTTTTGGAGGTTTTTGTTAAAAAAACAAAAAGTGGTCAAAGTTACCCCGCCGGTCAAAGTAACCCCAGTTTACGGTATACAATTGAAACAGTTTGTCCACTTTTGATCATCCTTTTCATTTATAGTCACTCACCTGGCAGACAGGCAGAGCACTGTATCTAGGATCTAGGGAAAGCATTCCACCTTGAGTGGAAAGCTTTTTTATATGTGAACCTCCATTTCTAGAATTCCACCCTGACATCGAGAGATCACAACCTAACGCCAACTCGCAGGTTGGGTTGGTTCGCCCAGGTTCCTTTTAGATCAAAATGCTATCTAAAAAAAGGAACTTTAAAGCACGTGTGTTTGTGACGATCGCCAGGCATCAATCGTAAAGTACATGTGCCTGTGTCGATCATGCAGCATTGGTGAGGGTTACACTTCCGTTTTTAGCAAGCATATTGGCAACTTTCTTTCCTGGCGTACTGGCGTACATCCGAAAACGAACCTCCGGCGTACACGCTGCACCTTCCTGACCATGGATGACTGGTAGCGCTGCGCCGCTGCCTGGTACCTAGGTACGCTGCCGTACGCACCCTGGTACTAGGCTACTAGCCTATCACGTAAGCTGGGCTGGGACAGCTGCTGGCCAGTGGCCGCTGGGTAGCTAAGCTGTAACTGTAAGCAGCTAAGCACTGCAGTGACTGCAGTATCTGCACTAAGCATGATAGGCCTATAAGCTTTTCATCCTTTTGATGAAGATTATGAAACTCTGTCACAGTGTCATTTCCGTTGACTGTGTAGTGTGTGGCTGTGTGCTATAGTTAGATTTTTGAACAAAACATACAAAAGTTTAGTAGGCTAATAAGCAATAGCCGCTAGCTAACGCCTAACATTTAACAATATGGGTAGCTAAGCACGTTAATACCAATACGAGTAGGATAGAAGTTTCTACAAAATATCATTGCAGTAGCAAAAAATTTTATAGAATTTTGCCCGGCCAGTGCGACCACTGGCGGCCAGAGCCGAGCTTTTTACCCTCGACCCAAAACCGTGGCAAAACGGCACCCAAAAATTTTCGAGTCTCGAATGATCGAATCGGAGCGTGAGCTAGGTAGCTATACTGCTATAGAAGCAGCCTTAAGCCAGCAAATCCGATCAATCCAAAAAGTCTATTGCGTTCCGTGCAGATGAAAATGCAGCCACTGTCGAAGTAAAACAACGGTTAGCAATTCGGAATTTTGGTTTAGCATCACAAATTCACAAGTTTTCAACTCTAGCCACAATGTACGCTCGCGACAGCCATCAGCCGCAGACTCCTTGGACGTGAAACGGTGAAATCAGTAGTTGAATTAACAATGCAATTGCTGAGCGCACCCAGTAGATCTGGAAATTTCTCGAGAATTTGTCTGAGTACATGCTCAAAGTATACAAATTAAAATACTTTACGTGAGGAATAGCATTTTGAAAGTGGAACGTGGTTTCTTTACGTCTAAAGGCAAACAGCATGTGAATACGATGTTTTTTTGTCAAAAACCTTTAGATGCATGTATATGTTTATCAACAAATTCACAAATACAGTCGATCAATAATTTTGATCTTGCACAGTCAATTACGCATGAGATTCGTAAGTAAAAATTTTATTCCTTACTATTGATAGGTCAGCAATATTTAAATTCTAAATCGCAGTTAATTAATAATATTAATATTCTCCGTCCAGAGAGGGTTGTGGGCCTGAAATTTCATCTTTACGGAAAGTGTCAATAAATGCATGATAATCGTTCGTTTGATTAATAAACTGAAAGCGATACAAAAAATGCTTGCGCAGAAGGTCGCCAACGTAAAACGTTGATAACTAATAGGAAATAAATACAACAAAAGGGTTCCCTATACCGCCTTCATTACTAGCCAACCCCGCATCAGAGATACGCGTTCGGGTAGCATGTGCTGCCTTGTGACGAAGAGGGCTTTAGCTGATGCGAAATCAAAGACATTCTCCTGACGAGATTAGAAATTCTTAAGGCACTAGTGGCTTAAAATGACTTCATGAGAACAGAAAAAACTTGCGTCTTATTTTCGCTATGGGCGTTCGTTGTATTAACGTAGTAGTACCTACCTGGCCTGATTCAGAAAGACAGGAAATAGTTCTTTTGTATAGCCGCCCGTCAGTATAGGTGATTATATACGGGGATAGTAGTAGCGAGAGTATTCACTGCCAGCATTTCACACTTCCAGTTATGTAGGCTGAAAGCCTATACACGGGGGAAGTATTTATTGTAACAGTATTTTCGCATCCGCAAGTGCAGTGCGTCGTTAAAAAGTGAAGTCTGCGCTCGGTGGAATATGGAACGTGCCTGTAATGGCGAGTTTGAGGAGGCTTTTGATAAAGCAGTTGATGACATTGTCACAACTCCACCTGGGGAGGTCAAAAATTTTGTCGATTATCGTAGAGTGTGGTTGAGAGACCTAAAAAGGTCTCGTTTTAGTCCAAAAGACTATTTTCTCAATTAGTTTTTGTCGGAAAATCCATCGTGACATAGAATGGAATGGAATAGAATGAAATAGAGGGGAATATAATATTTATAATACAATATAATAGAATAGAATAGAAGTGTTGGCACTGAAGAAATAGGCCTATGGCCTGTTGCCGATTCTTGAAATTTCGTGACTTATAATAATAAATACTAGCGGTTTCAGCGTTTATTAGGCCGTAGGCCTGTCGCCGATTCTGACCAGAAACTGGCGCACAGAGCTGGGATCGAACCCGCGCCTCTCTGCTCCAATCTCGGTACTCTGAACTTTAACCACTGGGCCAATCCTCATTGACAGGACTCACATATTGGCATTGCTTAGTCTTGATTAATGTTATACACTACTTTTTTACCATTAGTTAATAAATTGAATTCAGCTAAATACAGTGCAAAATTGGAAGTCGACTAGATTGAAACTCGACATAACAGGAAATCGTCGCAAACTCTTGGCAAAATAGTGACTCTTATGTCGCCGAAAATTCGGAAGTCGACGCGACTTTAATAAACAAACGCTGATTGATTTCTCTCATCTGCAGCGAGTTTGCGTTAGTATGATTGGTTTCTCAGTTGTTCTGCGAGCGTTTCCAGACAGGGCTGCATTATATTGCTTTATAGTGTTCGCCGTAAAACATAATGATTCGTAAGTCGAGCTCATCATAAGTCAGACCTCATCTTGGAACAGATTATGATTGACATCCGCTGTACGAATCTTCCAAGAAAGAAATTTATATAGCAAAGATTGCAACACAATTATTCCCCATTTTTTTCAATGAGCGCATTTGAGATATTTTTTTCGGCGTTTCACAAAATCAATAATACGAAATAATAAATTCCTTACAGCATTAGACAAGTTAAAGATTAAAGCTTTCGTTTATCGATAGATGGAAAAGTAACGTATTTTTTCAATTTAGCGCGTGTAAAACCGAAATATTTGTATTTAAAACATGAAGAATTTTCTTGGAATATTTTACGCAATTGAATTCATTTCATAGTTTCATAGTTTGCAATTTGAGATATTATTTTGTCAATCCTTGTTAACATCACATTCTCAACTAACTTCGTAAATGGCAAAAAAGTGTAGCCAGACTCTGCATGAACCTAATAGTTTGTATATTCACTCATCAAGTAACATTTTCCTCCTCATATGCAGATGTAAAATCTTATGATATGTCAGCATAAATTTAGTTAGATAAATTAGCTAATTGATTCATATTGTTTGATTAATTTCATTTCCCGCCAGTCGATCATCTATTTATCTATACCAACTGGAGTCAAATCACACGCATGTCTCCAAGGAACAAAGTGTATCTCACATTATTATAAGTTTTATGCTTCAATAACATATTTCATTCAACTAGCAATGGCAAAGAGAGCAACGCTCTGGCTCTGCGTTTGTGATCGATAGATGCTCGCGAGGGAAGCATCGCGACCTTCAGCTTCAGTGTGGACTTGACCGCATTGCTGTGAGGTTGTGCCTGATGTTCGGTGGTGGTGAAGGCAACCCTTGGGGATAGTGAATTCATTCTTTGATTTCAGCTCGCGAATCTTTGGTGTGGATGCTTATTGTGAAAAAAAAAACTGAACTCTCGTGGTTTAGTGTGTAAACGATAAACATTTAGTCAAAAACTAAGAAATGTTCTTGTACGAATTGTCTAAATTTGGTGAAGCATAAATGTGCGAAGAAATTGATTTTCAAATGAAGAATATGTTCGATTAATTAAAAAAATCTTTCGTGCGAATAAATTGTGCCATCTAAAATGTTATTATAGTGTTAATGTACTTGGACCATTTATCAACCCACAATATTAATATAATTGTATTCATTTATGAGTTTAGTCCTTTTGAAACGATATAGGTTAGGTTTAGCAGCGATAAATCGCTAGCTGTGCAGCGCACACCGTAGTGCCGAGTACTGACATTATTTGCCATTTTGCCTAAAACAATACTTTTCAGTTGGATATTTTGTGCTTTTGTACAACCAATGTTCGGATATTTAAAGTTGATTCCGTGCCGTCTTGATAGTCTTGATAGTCCCATGCCATAGTATTGTAGAATCTGTAACTAGGCGCCAGCAGGTACGCAATGTTATCACAAGACGCAACACGCCATCATGTGAATACTCGAGTCTGCACTGCGGGTTTTCAATTTTAAATGTCATCGTCTCAAAAGGACAGCATTATATGCAGCAATATTTGCATGCCAAGCTTATGTGTGCATGTGTTATCGCAAAATTCTGTTGAATTAAATTGAAGATAGCTGTACAACTTTGAAGAAAAAATTATTATGTCAACCGTATTCAGCTTTAACAAACTCCAGTTGCTTTCAGTCTCTCCTCGCAGACTTTAACGTAGCATATTGACTCTAGTACAGATATTATTAGTCTGATTGATCGCAAGTTCACAGAGAATTACGAAGCAAAAAATGTCTAAAAAAGTATAATTATTAAATTTTCATTTGAAACGTTTCGGAGACCAGCTCCATCGTCAGTTCAAAAATTCAAAAACTTATACAGAATACAAAAGCCATCATCGTTGAAAATTTCAAGCGGCTAAGAACTGTACGCGTTATTAAGACAAGGTTTCCGTTTACAAGTATGCAGCGTTTAGAAATCCTTCCTATTTTCCAAGTGGCCGCAGTTTTCCTGCAGCTCAAGAATATAAAATCTTTGAGCACCTCCAGGTAGCATCGCGTACGGTTATAATTACACATAAACCGCTAATATGTTGTGGTATTTACATTATATCTAACTTAGTGAGTTAATAATAAGCGCATTAAGTAGGTTCAATATTTGCGTTCAATAGTGAATCGCTGGAACAAGGTGAGACCTGTATGGCTACGATCTAATGGACGATCTTTTGTTGGGCTATCAACATTTAATAAGGCTAAATATATCTAATAATATTTGATACCCCGAATCCATTTTCGTATCATCCCGCGACTAATGTCTTCGCGTATTACCTGCGTGCGTCCCTCACTTTGAGAACCACAGCTGGTCTCAAACGAACACGAACTGCAGGCCTCGAGTACGAAGTTGTTCAAGGCAATATTGGACATACAAACCATTGCAGGGCCAACGATGGGTTAATTCACCCATTTTCTTACTGGTTTATCAAACTTTACACCTTTCTACTATTTGCGTCGGTATAATTTATTTAGCCCTCCCTACGCCTGCTGCGGTGTGAACACTGCACCTGCTGCAGTGTGAACAACTGCACTTGCTGCGGTGTGAACACTGCACCTGCTGCGGTGTGAACACTGCACCTACTGCACCTGCTGCGGTGTGAACAACTGCACCTGCTGCGGTGTGAACACTGCACCTGCTGCGGTGCGATTACGTTACAACTGCTGACTGCTGACGTCACAACTCCGGAATGCAGACGTTACAGCGGCGGTATGCAGGCTTTCCAACCCTCGTGATGCAGGTGGTGTCCAAGCACCGCCGCAGACGGCGTGGCAGTATAGCTGTGCGGGAGCAGACGCCAGGTACGACGGGGTCTCGCCTGCTTAGCTCGCCTGTGGCAGCTCAGCTGTGCAGCGCTCACTGATGAATTGAAGGTTCGACAATTGGATCCGTTAGCGTTTTCTAGTTCATTCATTCATTCCGCTGTACCGCTGTTTCAGTTTTTCCATTTATTTTTTTCGTAATTTTTATTCGTATCCGAAGCGGATTTTTCGAATATGTTGCAGGAAGATAGTTATTATAAAGCGTTCACAATTGCTGAAAAATTCTCTGAATTTATGTCCTTTGGGTCACTAAAACTCGAGGTTCTTCGATGATCTTTTTGATAAGCACCTTTGACCTATCGCCTCATATCATGGTTTTATTGATGAATCAGTTGATAATGTTTGAAAAATTGAGATCGCTTATGAAAAGAAAAAGAAAGGTCGCCAAAGCCTGACGAATGTGTTGCGAGGAATTAAGAATTGGGCCAACTCGCATCACATTCCGAAAATTCCATTTAAGAATGCAAAATGAGTTCAGAAATAGATGCATTCACCGTGTTCAGAAATAGATGCATTCAGGCCGAAATGCTCTTGCTTTGGTGACTTGTTTGTTAGTGGAAATAAATCTGAAGAAGCTTTTAAATCTCATGCGCTTGCATTCAGTGTCTATCTCTGCTCACCTTTTTTCGCAGCTGAACTGCTCACAATGGAGATCCATTCAGCAAAAAATACACTGAAAAGAACAGCTGAAACGGGCCTCTGTTTCTTTTACTGCACCAGTGAAGAACGGGAGCGAATACAATAGTGACCGTAAACCCCGAAAGAATTTGTGTGCAATCAAATTAATTAACTTGTACCTTGTGGTTCAGCTTGGCTCCACTGCAGATGCCTGCTTGATTACATCTGTAAGCTTGATGCCAGCTGCAGGATATGTGAGGATCAGCAGGTTATAGGAGCTGCAGGATATGTGAGGAGCAGCAGGTTATAGGAGCTGCAGGATATGTGAGGAGCAGCAGGTTNGTGTTAAACCATCAGACAGTGAAGTTATTTCTGCTGTACGGCAATCTGACCAGGGAGTTCCCGGTGTTAAAACATCCGACAATAGAGTTATTTCTCTGTACAGCAATCAGACCGTAGAGTTCCCGGTGTTACACCTGCCGACAGTATAGTTATTTTCTCTGTACAGCAATCTAACCGTGGAGTTCTAGGTGTTGTCTATCCAACTGTCAAAAGATTCCGATTGGAAAAATTTCACTGTAAGGCGATCACAGCGTGAAACAATTCCATTAAAAAGAGATCCCAATGTAAAACAATCCGACTGTAAAAAATCCCAGTACAGCAATCCGATTGGAGAAATACCGATGTAACACAAATAAAATCCGATCGCAAAACTATCCCTTTGTAAAGTCGGTTCATTTAGAGTTAAAACAATCCGACGGCAAAGTGATTCCGGTATAGAACAGTCCGATATAGTAAAGAGATCTCGTTGCCAAACAACCAGACGATAGAGATTACGACTGGAAACATTCCAATTTAAAAAAAATGTCCCGCGTGTAAGCGCTGAGAAAATGTAACTGTAGTCGATTGTGAAAATATCCTGGTGTGAGAAGATCCAAAATAAAGCAAAGCGGTTTTGTTTAAAGTTAGAGTGGAAAAAGAGGCGATTGTGAATTGACGTAATACGATTCATTTGATAACAAATCAGAAATTAATGCATCAAATTGTAAATAGATCGGCACATGATATTTGTCAATTATGATGTGTTAAGAATGTAGACAGATCAAGGTTACGAAGAAATAGGCGCACCTAAATCCACTTGTAATTGGTTTCGAGTGGAAGCAAATCTGAGTGTCGTAATATTCAGGTGTATGACGACCCAAGTGCAGTAAACATATCTAAGAGTATAAGCAAATCCAAGTGGAATAAATTTCTTGTTAATACAGATACGAGTGTAAACGGATATCGATGCAAGTCACGTTTTGCCTTTATCCAAAGAATGAGTTGTCCTTTGAGTGATCGATCGTAGGGAAATGATGGCGTGTAGCGCCACGCGGGGTCACCTCCGCTGAGCACAGTGGTCGAGGCCCTGAACTATTCCGCTCTAAAATGTAAAAGTAATAATTTCTTGGGATGAATTTTATTCTTGACTGTTTATTCAGAAACATTTTAGTTGTAAATCATCTATATATATAACCTTACCATCTATATATCCAGACTTGGTTGCAGTTCTGTACGAGGGATTAAATCCACCAGCATCGTTGCGAACAGTGATGTAGGAGCCCGGTAAGTCCATGACAATATTTTTCTATAGGGTCTCCAGTAAAACTCAATAGTAAACCTCAGATGAACTATGGTCGGTCAGCTGTAGGCCCCAAAATGCTCCCTCCCAGATTTCGAACCAGAAAATATTACCGTCCGTTAGTTTGGTTAGATCGTTCCAAGGGAATTTTTGCTAGTGTAGCGCTGCAAGCTTTTAAATAAAGGTTCAGTAATTTTGAGTAAAATTCTTAAATATCTGAAAAAAAATGCATGACCTCTATGTTGGTTACCCACACGTGCGGAGTGGAGCAGCTTGTGGAGCACAGCTGTGCGCAGCTAAAAGCCACAAGTGCAATCGTCCTGCGGCGCGCGTGATTTGTATACCAGAAGGTGCAACGATACGTGTCCAGGCTTTGATATTGCACTAGACTAGCAACGGAAGACGCGAGTTGAATTCATAAACAAGCAGCTTTTTTTTCCAGAGAAGCATCGCTGTAAATTACTTGTTCCCAAGTAAACGGCTTAGCAAATACAAGGTTATGCATTACATTAATGACACTATACATAACATGTTGCCTAGTGGTTAACAAGTACAAAAGAAATACTACTTCGACTCCCATAAATTCTGAAATTAACTCTTATTGTTCGAACATTTTTGTAATGCATCGCGTATCTCACGCTAGCCTTGAATCTTTAGAGGATTCTTAACAGATTTTACCTTAGATTTATGTGAATAAATTAATTCCTGCCAAATTTTTCCTCTGTAATTCTGGATAACTGTTAAGTTCTATCATCAGCGGATATCTCGCTGGCTGACAGATGTAGACCCTGTAGGCGACGGGTATAAGTTAGGATCAGATAGTTACGCTTGTGTGGAGCTTAAACATGTTTGCTCTGTCATGCTGCTCTTGTCAAGCGGTATTGTTGTTACTTGTAAATCAGTCTGCATCTGAATAAATGCTTTTTCACTGTTCCCTGCGCTATGTACGTTTTACTAAACCAAACCAGAACGAATGACCCGACAAAACTGTTGTTAACTTCTGTTATCTTTTCATTACAGGTAACAATTGTGATTATATGATGTAATCTGTGAACTCATTTGTTCTAAGACGTAAACCTCCATACATTTTTCAAGATAATAGTTAAGCAGAACCGAAATGGAAGCTTGAGCATTAAGAAAATTCATAGCGAGAAATGGCAGGTCTCACTAAAGACTCGTTTCGACGCAGTGCCAACAGCGGCCGCGACAAATTCACAGACTACCTTCTGCGCGTCGTGCTGCAACGGCGACCTCAAGCTGCCCTCGGAAACGAACACTTTTCTAAGCTTTAAGTGCTTGATCTTCTCAAGAGTCCTAATACCCTGAATAACTCCTCAACTACCAAAATCCCCATCTTAACTCCTCTCGGCATTAGGCAGCAGATTGGGGTAAACGAGAGCATAAACGTTTGGGCTCAGGGATTATAGACGTCAAGACTCAAGAAGTATAGACGTCAAAGCTCGTATTTATCCTTTATTAGAACCTATTGCCAATCCTCAGCAATGGACTTCCTACACCGAAACATGCTGCTGACAACTCTACTTCTTCTCACGGCGTTCATGCGGTTCACTCCTTCAGGTAAGGATATTACTAAGTAAAGTTATCTAATTATATTTTGAAACTAAAACACGTCTTAGATGTCAAAAAGAATCTGTTACAGATAATATTTAGCTTCTGTGTCAGTCAAGAGCTTAACTCAACGTTGAATCTGTAATCTGAAGGAGCTCCAAGCCAGTAGTTAAGATAATTCTATTTTATCTTAGGTGCCACAGAAAAGTTCAGCCTACGTTACCCTTATACCAGCATTAAGTCGTTCCTAATTTTTAATACTTAGAGCTGCAGTAAAATGTAATGAAATTTTGCTTATTTTAAAAATAATAAGTTATTTTAGCACACTCGCCGATTTGTGACGGCATCAATGGCTAAAAGACGACAGTAAATAAAGTTCGCTATGCCGTTGTGATGTGTGAATGAGCGTGACGCTGCTCTCCACATTATCGCATCGTGAAGCTCACTATATGATTGTTTCGCTTAATGAGACTGGCCGGCACTGATTAGCTTAGTGAGACGAGACTGGCAGAGACTGCTTAGCTTAAAAAGATTGGCAGGGACTGCTTAGCTTAAAGAGATTGGCCGGCACTGCTTAGCTTAAATGAGACTGCCAGCACTGCTTAGCTTAATGAGACTGGCCGGCACTGATTAGCTTAATGATACGAGACTGGCAGAGACTGCTTAGCTTAAAAAGATTGGCAGGGACTGCTTAGCTTAAAGAGATTGGCCGGCACTGCTTAGCTTAATGAGACTGGCCAGCACTGCTTAGCTTAATGAGACTGGCCGGCACTGCTTAGCTTAATGAGACTGGCCGGCACTGCTTAGCTTAATGAGACAGTCCTGCACTGCTTAGCTTAATGAGACTGTCCGGTACTGCTTAGCTTAATGAGACTGGCCGGCACTGCTTAGCTTAATGAGACTGGCCGGCACTGCTTAGCTTAAGGAGACAATCCGGAACTGCTTAGTTTAATGAGACTGGCAGGCACTGCTTCGCTTCATGAGACTGACCAGCGCTGCTTAGCTTAATGAGACTGGTCGGCACTACTTAGCTTAGTGAGACTGGCCAGCACTGCTTAGCTTAATGAGACATGAGACTGTCCGGCACTGCTTAGCTTAATAAGACATTCCGGCACTGCTTAGCTTAATGAGACTGGCCAGCACTGCTTAGCTTAATGAGACTGGCCGGCACTGCTTTGCTTAATAAGACATTCCGGCACTGCTTAGCTTAGTGAGACTGGCCAGCACTACTTAGCTTAGTGAGACTGGCCAGCACGGCTTAGCTTAATGAGACTGTCCGGCACTGCTTAGCTTAATAAGACATTCCGGCACTGCTTAGCTTAATGAGACTGGCCAGCCCTACTTAGCTTAATGAGACAGTCCGGCACTATAGCTCCCTCCATAGGCCGGGGATGCGAGTTCCTCGATCACTCACCAAGCGTCGGCTGCGTTCTCGGGTTTGGCGTGTCGGGTAATCTAATTAACTCAGGACCAAAGGCAGGTTTTCTGAGCCGTGCAACTGATAAGAAACACTCATCATCATTACGGGCTTTGATTAAGACTTCTCTTGAATAAACACGACAATAATTTCCTTTCATCGTAATAGAGATTTAAATTCTCCAATAAAAGTCAGTCTATTGGTTTGATTGATGGGTTTTAGTATAAAAATATAAAATTATGCAGCAATTATTCAGCAGAGATATTTGCTTTTCTTCTCAATGATTATTTCCTTTGAGAGACGTAAAGTTTTTAATTTAAATCTCTTGGATATTCGCCGAACAACGCCATCATCCAGCCATGCCATGAGAAATTCCTTGATTGTGGAGCTCGTTAGAGCTGCTACGGAAGACTGTTTGAAATGACAGTCGGTTTAACGACGGCCAACCGTGGGCTCATAATTGGTCACCTTTAATCGTTATGATCACCTTTAATCGTTCTAATAGGGAATTGCTTCGTGTTATCGCTGCTATGGACACGCTGCAGCTGCGTTTTACTACACGCAGCTGCTACAGTAGTAGGCTATCGTGCGCCTTGTGACTTACGGTAGCCTCAAGATAAAGCCGGGATTCTATTGTTGTAGTAAACATTTATTGGAATGCTTATATGCATTTTCTTATACGGGTATATAAGTGTCTAACGCGAGACATGGTGCTTGAATGCGTATATGACTTACTCATGAGACACCTTCTCTCCTGCGTATGTAGTCTATTCAGGTCAAGTCCATCTCTACTAAAATTCATACAATATGAGAATAATGATAGCTTCTATCTAACAATACGAGTTCTCCGATGTAGAAGCTTTCTCGTATCCTATATACCGAGAAGCGCGTCTTTTAACTTGAGGACAACGTTGCGTACCACGTTAGGAGTTTTGAATTTAAAATTGATGCTTTTTAAGAAGTTTTGTTTTCATTTAAAGTCAACCTTGTTATCAACATAGGAGTTTTTCTTCTTAAAATTAACAATTTATTCGCCTGCTTATGGCGTTTTTCTATTTACAATCATCCTGGTGGCAAAATGAGTTATCAGTTTAACGAATATTAAAATATTTTAAACTATTTTTTCTCTAATGTTACTTAAAATAGAAGTAGCTCATATCAGCGGCTCATCCATGCAAAGGCTTCTGTATCCAAACATAAAGCATAAAGTTGAAACGCAAGCTAACACATCTAACAAACTTCTTGGACTCGTCAGACGCTCCTACGAGTTCCTGATGCAGAAGCGATGAAGCAGTTGTTTGTTGCTGTCGTGCGCTACGGAAACGTTGCGTTTTCACCGAGAGTTTGAGTTTGGAAACGTTGTGTTCTCACCGAGATTTGAAAAGGACAAAAATTCAATCGAGAATGTTCAAAGACGTGCAACAAGGATAATTCCAGGCTTGAAGGGCAAGTCCTATGAAGAAAAATTATGAAGCTTCCAAGCCTCAGTTATCGACGTCTGCGTGGGACCTCATTGAGGTATGCAAGTATACTCATAGTTTATACAAGGTCCCTGAAGGGTTACTAGAATTTGAAACAAGAACCAACACCAGGGGCCATGGCTATAAGCTAAAAAAACTGCGCTGCAACTTCTCCACGCGACAAAATTTCTTCTTTCTCGCTTCGAATCACCGACATGTGGAACAGCCTCCCCGATGACATCGTTGGCGCTCCAAGTATGAACGCGTTCAAGAACTGACTAGATTAAGCTATGGAAAAATATATGTTCGGATTTGAAATGCCTAGCACCAAATCGAACCCGGTTTAAGTCTATATAGTGGCTATTTCAAACTATCGTCAGTCATGAAAAGATCCGGTCAAATGACACGAGTTTAGATCTTCTGTGAACAAGGCACGAAAAGGAAAAGAATCGGCGACAGGCCACATCAGGCCTACACTTCAGCGCCGAGATCACTATGTTTATGTTATGTTATGTTATAAACTATATAGCTCGCCTACATTTAATTTAACGCCTATCGGATGCAGCGCAAGCAATAGTTATTATTTCTAATGCAATGTTTTGTTAAACTTTTAATGGAACATTACTTATAAAACTTTATTCTTTATCTTTACACTACCGATCCTGGTATTTTATCTATGGATCAAATCATAATTAAACGAAAAGTGAGCGATGAGTAAATCTAGTGAAGAGATTTAGAGGATTTGAATGCATGACACGTGACTTGCGAGACTAGTATTTACTTTTTCTAGCGTCTGTTGCCTATCATTGATTCTGATGTAGGGCATATTGAGTAAAAGATGTTCGTATTAATACTCTATCCTTCTTTAACTATATTTCACGTGTGTTACTTTCAGTTTTTACCCAAGTACAGTTGAATGTATAACGATTAATATGGCCTGTGATAAATGGTCGAAATATAGTCTACGTAGCCTATTTGGTAGATCATTTTACTATATTATAGTCTACGCATCCTATTTGGTACGAACCTCGTGCCTTACAAATAGAATAATTGTAAAAGGGTTCCCTAACATCTCGTAATACGATATATTTAATGATTCTATCAATTAATCATTAGTATATTTCATCATTCCATTCTTTACCAATTTTTCCTAACCTAACCTAATCTAACCAGACTAACCTACATGAACTTAAGTTTGCAATGCACACTATGCAATGATGAAATTTTATGGTGAATTGTTGTCATTATGAATCGTCCCAATGTTGAATTGCTACAGTGATGAAATGTCTAGTTTGACGAGGTGTCTGGCCACCATGTAAAGACAAGGTGTCTTGTATCCCAAATGGATTTGGCACCTACGCTAACTAGAACCCAGTAATTGGTACCCATCTGTCCATTATGCTTAATGATCGTACTCAGTGGTACCGTTTAGTCCAATGCTTAATTTAATATAACATTTCGCTTATCGAGCTACATCGTGGATGACTAGAGTTATCCCGGACGATGTGGCACAAAAGTAACTGAGTTACTCATCGTCCGCACAGTTATAAGTGATAAGATTCCTGACGTCAGAGAGCATGTCGCCCACAAGAGGGTTCTCACTGCAATGCATTTAAGGTGTCGCCAGAGATGGCTTATCGGGAGCCAGTGTGTCCTGTAGCCCTCATGTAGATGCCAGAGGCTCAGACGGGCCCATCTGTTGTGTCACTTGCTTCTTATCTTCAACAAAATAGTGTATTATCAGTGAGAATTCTGCCATGTTTGCGGAGCCATGAATCCGCTGATATTGCATTGGCGAAAGATGTTGCTGAAGGATGTTTTAATTAAGACACTATGAACAGGGAATGGGTGTGAATGGACACACATACTAGGGAAGGGATATGAGACCAGCAATGATGAGTGCTTTATGAAATGGGGTGTGAAGAAAACTGTCCAACACCTGAAAGTGGAATACGAAACGTACGAGGAAGAAAGACGGATTATGACGGAGGTGATTATGAATGAAAGGGGCGAGAATAATGGGTGAGGTTTGACAGAACAGGTGCAGAGTGGATTGCAATGAATATTGAATTGTCAGAGAGTGAAACTGTGGCCGTGATTGAGAGTGTAAACAGATATTTGGATAGCGCGTTCAGTCGATGAAAGGAATTTCGATGGCAAGAATAGTCTTAGTATCAGAAGATGAAAACAATAAAAAAATAAACTTTAACAAATGGATAAATACGAACCATTACAAATATCTGTACTTTAGTTGCTGTTTTGAATTGAATATCCATTTTAAAATTAAAATGTATTACAGGCTTTTAGGATACGTGGGATGATAGTGTTAGGCTCATATACTGTATATCGAATGTCTCCGAAAATATTTTTTCGCTGTAACTGCATCTCCTTATAGTATGTTTGAAGAGAAATATCTCATTTTAACTGAAAATATTTAGGCTTCTTGGTGGTGTGCTGACTTTACTTTTCAAATAGGCTGAACGATACACACGCACAGGTCGGTATTGCGGTCGGTATAAATTTTCCAGGTATTGGGTCGCACAGGCCGGTATAAATTTTCCCAGACCCAATATCAATCCAGCCAAGAAAGTGAAATTTAGCTCACATTTTCATTGGACTGTCTTTTCTCACATCTCTTTCAAGATGCTAGTCATGCATTCTCGGTATGATCTGCAGTATTTGTAGGCTCACTCATCCACAATTTAGGCTTCGGCCCAGTTTGGAAATTGGTCCTTCTGGCTCAACCAGCAATTCGCTTGGACTTCGGACCCTATTAAGAATAATGCAAATCTAATTAATTTTAGAATGTATAAATGTATGATCTATGTAAACATCTAAACTCATTTAATGCGTCGTGTATGATGTGAATTTTTCGAACATGTTGAAGTTTGGTCGAACGTGATGAGAGCTTGTTGAAAATGATTAGGGTTTATTAAACGCGATGACAGTTTTTCGAACACGGTAAGGATTTATCACAAATGCTAAAGTTTTCTGGAACGGCTGAAAATAGATTTGAATATACTCTTTAAATGTTCAATAACTGTGATCCAAATCTTCGCTTTTGGCTGATAAGGCTGGCTCGTAATTTGTAGTATCAGTGAAGTGGGCGGCGGAGCTAGGTATGGTGTTGCGCCGTGATAAAGATTTGCCAGTTTGAGGCTCGCTTCAAATTTTGATATATTTTGTTTTCATACTTCCGAGGATATTCAGTACATTGATGCCGTACGACTTTCTACGCGTTCGACTTTTCATACCGGCCCGATGATGTAGCACTCGGCCGTAATGTTTATGATCGCTTCAACCGCCTGACTGACAAATATGCAAAATTGCCCCTATGTTGTGTGTGCGGCGAATGCATCTTGTGTTCGGCCATTCTACGTGTATCGCTATCTATTATGCCAGGCGTTTGTAGTTATTCAAGTTTTAGTGTAAATTTTCGAGCTGCGATAGCAAACTCAGTTCGCGCATCCAAGCAACGTAATAAACTAAACTATCAATAACTTCGCAAGGAACTTCTCCTGATCTGAACATGTGAGTCACCATGGAAACTGCTGCCACGAACTTTGCCCTTACGCTTCATAAATAATCGATCTGCGCTCAGCTAATTCATCTCCGCTCGCGGTGAGGACGCGAATCTCGAGCTTTGCACTTCCTATAGATTATGCTTATATCAAATGGTGACCAACGGCGACGTGATGATGAGACAAAGGTTGTCGATGAGGTGTGACGCTGAGTGATTGTCGACAAAATAGGGAGCTGATGATTGAGGAAATGAAATGCCGCTCAAGATTATTATTGATTGGATTTTTCGTTGATGCTCCGTTAATTTGTTGCTAAAAACTCGTTGGAATACACGAATTTTGTTTTTAGGTGTCGAACCGTTCAGAGTTCATGCGCCACAAATGCATAAATGGCTATTACAACTAAAGCGACTCGTCCAGAGCTGCCGGCTATGCCATGTAAGCCGCAGCCTCGACAGCCTGTAATACGCAAACCAGCCTCAGCAGTCTGTAATACGCAAACCAGCCTCGGCAGTCTGTAATACGCAAACCAGCCTCAGCAGTCTGTAATACGCTGCCAGCCTCGGCAGCCTGTGCCACGTATGCCAGCCTCGGCATCCTGTGCCACGTATGCCAGCCTCGGCATCCTGTGCCACGTATGCCAGCCTCATCGGCCCCCGCGTTAAGTGTTCAGCCGCGGTTTGTTTGCTCGGTTCAGACGAGGCTTTTATGAAGGCCTCATCAGCGTGACACTGACGAGACTGTCATCGTCGTGGTGGCTAAGTGCCTGCCGAGGGATTTATTGTTGCAAGAGAATCCCTATAAGAGCGGATCAGTGTAGATAAGTGATATAATATTAGCATCAGCCTAGTCATGAGACACAAGATAAGATAATGAGGTGATGCCTCCAAACTGTTGCGCAGGCCGCAACGCTTATTGCTTCCT
The DNA here is from genome assembly GCF_000764305.2 of Hyalella azteca. Classification (NCBI taxonomy): domain Eukaryota; kingdom Metazoa; phylum Arthropoda; class Malacostraca; order Amphipoda; family Hyalellidae; genus Hyalella; species Hyalella azteca. Next base: position 170,793 of record NW_025944675.1, on the reverse strand, counting down.
GCAGAGAAAATAAATTATCTTCTCTGTGAGCCTGGAATTGATTTTTTATTGCGAATCTTGTTTATTTAAGTGTTTTCATTGTTTAAATTGATGTTTTTATCCCATTTGTTGCGTGTTGTTGATTTGTTTGTTGAGCGTCGCAGCTGTCCGGCCTCTGGACGTCTTGCTTATCCTCGTTTAGCGTTTGTGGTGCAAAACGCGGATTTAAAAACTTCAGCTTTATTGTGAGCTTAATTCGTACCGTATTAATCATAGTTACTGAACAATCTAAAGTTACCGAACAATCCAAAGTTACTTAACAGTCCAAGTTACCGAACAGTCAAAAATTACTTAACAGTCCAAAGCTACCGAACAGTCCAAAGTTACCGAACAGTCCAAAGTTACCGAACAGTCCAAAGTTACCGAACAGTCCNGCCTTAGTTCTGACTGTGCGTTCATCAGTAGGATTCGCTCATCGCAATTGCGGTCCCTGAAATCTGTCTCTTATACACATCTAGATGTGTATAAGAGACAGGTCCAAAGCTACCGAACAGTCCTAAGTTACCGAACAGTCCTAAGTTACCGAACAGTCCAAAGTTACTTGACAATCCAAAGTTACTGTTTTTAGTAACTTCAATGCCTTTCGTGATAAGCACTTTTTATTCATCGAAAAATTTAAGTTAGTTCACAACCTATATGATATAAAAGTTATTCCTTATCGTTAACATATATTAGCTGCCGAATATTTTTGGTCTTTAATTTGGTCTATAATTCCGAATATATCTGGTCTATAATTCAGGTCGATTTATCAACCGTTCCTTCGTACTAAGAATAGTCTGGTCGACCTATAAACGTTCATTGGTATTTCGAACATTTTGGGAAAATATTTTTCTTTAAAATATTTATAAAATCATTTTTATTTTAGAAGTATTTAACTTACTGTGTATGAACCTGCTTAACATTTTTTCGGTGTTTTAACGCTATATTTTTGCCTGTATTTATAACTAAACAAGACATCGTTGCATTATCGATATCTTCTGCCTACCTGTTACAATTGTCTCAATCAGCCTTTACCCCCTAACTATTATAACTAAGCCATCATAGACTCATGAATTCAATTCAATTCGAATTTATATCCAAATAATGAAGATCAGTCATTAATCAATCGTCTATTGTAGAAATTATCTCTCCCAACAACCTCCCACCGCCGCCAGGTGTTGACTTGGTCCACAGGTGAGCAGCTCGCGTGACGTCACTCGTCTTGACGTCACTGCCGTCCATTGTGACGTCACGGGACGTTAATCAGTGGTCACAGAGGGCGTTGCTTGAAGGGCGTGTACGAAGTAAGGCAGTCACAGGGTGCCCCTAGTTACGCCACGGGACGCCCCTAGTAACGTCACGGGACGCCCCTAGTAACGTCACGGGACGCCCCTAGTAACGTCACGGGACGCCCCTAGTAATGTCACGGGACGCCCCTAGTAACGTCACGGGACGCCCCTAGTAACGTCACGGGACGCCCCGAGTAACGCTAGCGACCGAGCGTCGCGCCGGCCTCAGACACCTGCGACGTCAGCGGCCAGCGAGCGTGCCAACTGCGCTGCCGCTCTTCATGTTGTTGATGTTGTTGATATTGTTTATGTTATTGCTGTGTTGATGTCCATGTTGACTCTTTTGATGCTGATAATAATACGCCATATGTTAGAGACATTTTAATTTAATTTGCACTCTGCATTATCGTCTGTGTTAGTGTTATAAGAAAGCTAATTCACGAAATACTGCCGTTTGATTGCCAATCATTTGCAAACGGCAATTGATTGCCGTTCAGAAAAATAGGGATTTATTTTTCCCCCACGATGTATCGGTACGCATTGCATGAAAAACAGCCTTGAAGGGCTGCAATATTGACTCCTCGAGATCGCTTTTTTGCTGTAGCGATCAATGAATAACAAAGAACGCATAGAATCCCTGCTATCATTGAACTCAAATTCAATTCAGTTTTTCTGGTCAAATTGAATGGTTTTCTGCCACTCATGCATGCGTAATGGTGAGCGTGTCGCCTCACTTGACGCAAATAAAGAAGAGTTTCTATTCTGCTGATTTATTGACGGCGTAGCGTTCTCGTGTCACATTCCCTTTATTTCCTGCTGGCCTTAAATTGGGTGCTGCATCTTGTGCCGAATGCAGTCGAAACGGGATGAACTTTGAATGAGTTTTACGAGAGCTCATGTCGACGGTATTCGACCAAACTTCTCGAGTCAACGGTATTAGACAAAAGTTTATGTCGGATGTATTTGGTTGAACTTAGAGTCAACGGTATTCGATTAAACTTCTAGTGGACGTATCTCAACTAACTTTTCCGACGACTTAAAGTCCTTCCTCTTGCTTTTTGCGTTACATATGCTCCCTGCAAACTTATTTACTTCCCTCCTTGAAACTTTTTTCTTCCCGAGAGTTGATTTTATTATAACCTATCCAGCTATCCTAACTATTTCGCAGGAAGTTTCAGTGATGGTAAGGCGAACCCAATATTAGACTATGGTATCTCATCTAATATGTTTTATTCAAGGGTTTGACATCATATTTCTCTGTAATTGTTAGGAATTTCCCTGTAGGAAATGTAAGAATTTGCTAAAATAAATAAAGGAATTTCCCTTTAAATTCGTAACTCCCATATAATATCAACATGCAAACGCTTTCTTAATTGAGTAATTAATTTCGCTTCATCGTGTAAATATTTCTTATGCATATGACTTTGTTTCATCATGTATGACTTTTCCTACGAAAGAAATTTGCTGCGCAGCGTCAGGAGAACGTTTTTGTTCGCGCAGAAATAAGTGCCCGTTATCAGCAATTGCTCTCATGCTCAAGTGGTTTATTTTAAGTCACGAATGTTACTGTAAACAACGCAGCCTCGACCGCTCAAAATCTCTTCTCCGCCGCTGCCCGCCTTGCCTCAATGGCGCTGAATTTAGCGCGACTAAATCAATCAGAATTTGCATAGCCGTGTCAAAAATATCTGCCGCCTGCAATGTATCAAAACAAATAAATTTATATTAACTAAATTCAAAAATATGTATCCAGTATATCTCTGAGATAGTCTCGGTGTTGTACTTACTTTCATCTTTTGTTGAAGGTTCCCAAGCATTGTATAAGTCTTCTTATAAACGTGTATTGCGTTCGCGTCACGTATCGCTCCGTTTGTCCTCGCGCCGCTGCCCCCGCGGCCCCGGGTGCCGGATATCGCTGTCGTCAGCTGAGGAAGTGCTGGCTATCTCGCTGATAGCTTCAGGCCTGAGCCACTGCCTAGTCATGACGTCAGCTGGGCGATGCATGCTATTGTGAGCCAACTTCTTAACCCCGTTGGTATTGTCAGCCATGCATGGAGTTACTTCGAGTGCCAGATATATGTTCTTTATTTTTTATGTGTAAATCTTGTTTTTATACTCAACAACTTTGTCAGCCTTCTTGCTATATTTCCGTCGTCAGACGCACCTCAATTCTGGCATCAAAAAAGCTCCTTTACCTTGTGCGTCAGCCACGCTGACCTCGACTACAGAGCTTGCTGCCATTACCGCGTGTCAGGTTGAAGACAAACGACCTGCATGCACCGGAGCTCTGTTCAATGTTCATGCTATTTGGTGCCTTGTAATCAGCGTTGTTCTTGCACTGCATTGTTATGCACTGACACTTTAAGTTGCTGTTGGCTGTCTGAGCTGCTGTTGATGTTAAATATTGCCAGACTGGCGGATGAGGTGGATGGTGTTTTCATCTGATATCACCGCTCATCAGCGTCTGGCTCCACAATCAGTGTGTGCTATCATATCATATCGCCGCTCATCAATTCACTTATTACGTTTATCGGTATTATTTATCTATGTATTCCGTCGCCAATTTTAACCTATGATTTGGGTCCCGTCTCTTAGCAGCAAACTTGACCTCCGTTGTCAAGCACGCGACCAAGCAGCGGGGTTTATTCTTTGTCTTCGATTTAATAAAAAGAAGTCCAGGTCTCTGCTCTTGATTTGCACTTCCCTGACGTGATCAATTTCGGCATGCACGATCGTAGCAGACAGTCTTGAATAAGTTAATTCAGACATGCAAAACACTTGGTTTATTGCACGTATACCATATGTTTATGATATTATGTCATCGTATAATATGTTTTTGTTATCATAGTTCAGGAGGCAACCATTACGCGAATATTATCATCCTCACCATTGATCACAGTGCACGAAGTACGAACTGTAGTGCAGGTTTGCGGGTGTGCGTGTCGGCGTCTCATTACGCGGGGCACGCTCTGGCTGCGGGTCACGGTCATCATCCCCAGCAATAAATCATCGCCGTATCATACATAGACGGCCATCTTCTGGTTCTTTCGCGACCGCTGCGACTAACCGAGAAAGATATTTTAATAGGGAGCAACCACACTTCACACCTGCGTCACTAGGCACTGAGCATGGCACACTCCTACGCCAATTGGGCCCGAACGTGTCACACACCTGCGCCGATTGGGACCGACCGTGTCACACACCTGCCCCAATTGGGACCGACCGTGTCACACACCTGCGCCAATTGGGACCGACCGTGTCAAACACCTGCCCCAATTGGGACCGACCGTGTTACACACCTGCGCCAATTGGGACCGAACGTGGCACACACCTGCACCAATTGGGACCGAACGTGTCACACACATGCGCCAATTGGGACAGACCGTGTCACACACCTGCGCCAATTGGGACCGAACGTGTCACACACCTGCGCCAATTGGGACCGAACGTGTCACACACATGCGCCAATTGGGACCGAACGTGTCACACACATGCGACAATTGGGACCGACCGTGTCACACACCTGCGCCAATTGGGACCGAACGTGGCACACACCGGCGCCAATTGGTTCCGACCGTGTCACAAACCCGTCCCAATCAAATCATGTTAATTTCTTAGCCCGGGCCAGTGAGCCGCATTGTGACGTTACTGTACCTGTGCCGATCCAACGCTTCTGCAACGGGCGCCGTCCTAGCGACGCCTGCATCTGACGATCATGACATACGTAGATGTGGGCCAAATCAATCTTTGTGACTGAAGAATTGACACATTTGAATTTCCCAAAGACAATGAATGCCCCATGGGTGGGTCGGATTAATTGACGACTGCAGTCTTTATCCTGAATCTTGAATGAGGGAGCATTGTCCGTTGTTCGCATAGACTGCGGTGCCATCCCTCACCCACATCACTCTCAACAATTAGAGTCGCCTTTGTGCGTTGTGGCACACTTCATCATGCCTCCCTCTCTCTTCCCTCTATTTCGTGCGTCATTACATCGTCATGACGCTTCACAATTATGAGCAAGTACCTCATTTCATGACGCAGGGCCGCAGTGCGGCTACACAGCGTCCCAGATCAACAAGAGGGTCCAGTTAGAAGCAACAATTAAGCCAGGATCCTGCAAGCGTTTGCTTCATGATCCATCAATCAGTTTCCTTCAAGCTGTGGTTCACGCTTTCTGGACAGTTTTTTTCTCTGCAGGAACGTTAGCCACTGGAATCTGACCTTTTTACCAACTGCTTAAATATCTAACTCCTAAAATAAGTGGCATTGGGGAAATCATGTGTTCTCCAAATGTTTTGGTGTCGATTTTAAGCTCATTATAATTTTGTCCGACTAGATATTGTCTACAAGTAAAGATGAAACTTTTTATACATTTTTTTTATATATCTCAACTTGAATTTTATTCTAGTTCCGTAGTGTGCTAGTGCTTTATCTTGAGTTAACTTTATTTTACTTTTTATTACTCGTATTTTAATTAGGTATTCGTCGTAGAAATATTCATCTCCATCAATCTTAATTTTCTTCATTCTTCTACTTCGTTCTCAAATAAAAATATGTAATAATTAAAATATAATATTTTGGATGGTAATATTATTTATGATTTGATATTTGTAAGGGCATTACCATATACCATATACGTTCATTATAGACTTAACTATACCATTTATGTTGCCTGTGATATTGTATGTCGACCTGTACGATTTCATTCCTTATAACTGAGTCTTGAGCCGCGATCGTCGAATGCGTACGAACCAGATGAGCGTTGCAGCTCTGCAAGCCTTCAAGTCCTGGCAGTTCTGCCGGCTATAGTGCAGAGCTTGCCGGCTTGCTATGCTGCAGAGTTCGTGCAGAGTAGATGACAGATGGGACCATCCTACGTGTAGGAGTCGAAGACAAATTACAGAGCGCGCGATCGTTACGAGATTGCCGAGTGACCAAGCCCTGTGCCTCTTAATGAGAGTGCATAGTGCCTTCCCTATGATAATGAATGTGGTGCTCACTACTTAATGCGTGAGGTGCCCTCCCCTTAATGAGTGTGGTATCCACCACTTAATGAGTATGGTACCCTCCGTACGTGCATCCCCTTAATGAGTGTGGTATCCTCCTCTTAATGAGTGTGGTGCCCTCCACTTAATGAGCGTGGTGCCCTCCCCATAAATAGTGTGGTACCTTCCTTAATTGAATAGGAATTTCGAAAAGCTAATTAAATATTTCTCTCGTCACAGCAAATTTTTCGAGCCGGAATGAATTCTAAATGCGGTTGTTATTTCCATTACCTGAGTCAATTAAAATTTTAGCAGAATTCTTTGAAAACATCTTGATTTTGCATCTTGATTTGAACGTGTAATAATGAATTTTAAGATGAAAACTTAATGGTATTTATGAAACCTGTTGTTTTTGTAATGACTACTGCTGGTATCTGCCTTAGTTCTGACTGTGCGTTCATCAGTAGGATTCGCTCATCGCAATTGCGGTCCCTGAAATCAACAGAGTCTTGCCGAACAACCCTTTGAAGCCCTGCCTGCACCCGCTCCATGACGATTTCGTTAATGGAAAGTCTTCTGCTTTTGGCAGCCTCACGACTACATAGTGACGTACTGCATAATATTTTAATTACAATCTACTGCAGTAGCACCAGTTTGGGTTCGGCTGACAAATAATTTCCACTAAATTAATTGATTTTTAAACGAATTGTAATTTCATCGTTCTCTTTTGCCTCTTATCGAAAAAAACATGAAGTGGCTTTCCAGGTAAGTATGAAATGTAATTCGCAAAATTTTAAGCTCAATCAATTTATTCAAGTGCATTTTTTGTATCCACCAAAATTGAGGAATTTCAGGCACCTTTGGTTGCCCCGAGTCGTCGTCAGTTTGCTTGAGTTTGAATCGAACTTAACTAGCGAGCTACTTTCTACTTTCCTGTTTCTGACATCTGTAATTTGAAGTTCTTCCATTGACAACCTACCGCGTCGTTTCTGGATACAGCCACTTTATACCCCATTAAGTGGGACGCCAAAACCCCTTTATCAGAGACGTCGTTCTTCACTCAACTATCCTCTACGATACGAGTTCAGAATACGGAGAACGTTTCTAAAAACTTTCGTCACGAGTTCATGAAGTGTCCTTGTTACTGCACGAAGCATTCTTTTATTACCCTTCCATCTTTTGAGTCGTGATTATAGACTTTGAACTTGATTGGTACGTGGGAACTGTATTCCAGTGCCGAGAAGCTGCCATTCATGGAATCGTAGAAGCCAGCGTCAGTGATGAGGGGTGTTCAGAAATGAAAGGGAAAATCCGATTTGTCGTCAATAAGATTTACGGTAACTCCAAAGTTTGCGGAAATTATATACTTTTGGGTTATTTTTACCGTCTGTGGCTATAAGTGTACTTGATTCAGGAAAATATTGCGTAAATTATGAGCAAAGTGATTTTTATTGTTTTTATTGTACATGGTCCGTGGGTGATCTGCCTTTATCAATATTTTAGTGATTTTGGAGATCGTCGCCGCGATATAGAAGATGGACACGCATATTTTTTATCATATTTTATCAATTAAATCAAATTCACTTACTCTTCTTTTATACATATATATTTTTATCGTTGAAGGAGTTCCGCTCGACTCTACGGAATTCGAGTCTAAGCTAGTCTTTTAACCAAATTCTTTCCTCTTCCCCGCTTAAATTATTCCCGAATTTTCACCGCCGGATTGCCGGTATTACCTCAGCTGTTGTCCCGCAGCGCACATAACGCCGCCACGCACACTCGTTTTCCTGCTAAAGTCGCCGGCTGGGAACACTCAGGCCAACCACAGTTTTGTGTTTAAGCCTCCTAATGGTGGAGTGATCCGTCGGTATTTTTACACTCACAATATATCTGCTGAGCGCTGCTGTACCTATGAGGTCTTGTGTAAAGTTACTCGCTCGCGATGTATTGATGAATGAAATATTTCACACAAAATGTGATTAATTGATGAAATATTTTGATGTCTTGATGAAATATTTCACATAAAAACTAAATTAGCAAGGAATGTCCAACGAGACTAAATTCGAAGAATATATCAACTTGGCGTTCGGGATCTCTGATGAATAAAATCAACAAGAAATAAGATAAAAAGCAACAGGAAATAGCGTTTTTTTAGCTTTCTCTAGTGTTTTGAGAATTTCTCGTGAGGTCAGGCGTCAGTATGCGGCACGAAACGCCGCGTTGGTGTGAGCTTTTCGCCAGTTTGCGCGCGTAACTCGCAGCAAAGTGCGGCTGTCAACAAGAAAAGGCTGCCTCTGAACTGCCGCTTTACTGCCCTGCTCGGCCGCCATAACGGCCAAATACCGGCACCGATACCTGCTTCTTGAGCTTCTCAGAGACCGCTCACAGGATCGGAGCTCTCATTTCTTTAATTATTCTCCGTGTAGTTATTCCTCTGCGAGCAGCAATGCCGAGAGGAAATACTTTGAAAAAAATTGACCCCGTATAATAAAAATAGCCGCATTTTACGTGCAAGTTTACTTATCTACTACACAGATGTGCACAATTTTTTAGCGGGGTATTGAATAGGGAGAGCATTGCTTTGTCTCGATGTGCGTCAAATTTACGGGATGCCTTTATTCCGCGGAGAAATGAAGAATAACAAACATTGTCTTACCTTATGTTATTAGTTGTTTGCTTAGCAACTGACGCAACGAGATCAATGCAATACACCTGATCGATTTTCCAGAACCAGTTAGCTCCTCGCTTCTCCAATCAACTCCAAAAGTTTTTTGCAGTGTTCTGAGAGTCGATGAAATTGGTTATCATGTTGGAGTGCTTTTGATAATTTTTGACACAAATCGTACTGTTTTGATGAAGAAACTGAAACGTATAAAGCGAACAATTAAACCTTATATATACCTGCTACAGCTACAGCAATCGAATGACCGAACTTTAAAGTTAAATCTTGTATTCACCCAATCTTTCGGGGGCTTTTAACCGCTGATTTGTTGCATTTTTTTCATCGCTTGATCCATGTTCGACCCAAGATACTCCTGTTATCAATTTTTTATTGAACTAATCATACACTCTGAAATACTCTCTACCTACTGAATGTGGATTTACAAGCGAGTCGAAGTTTAAAAACCGGGTCTGTTCTGTTCAATGTGTTCCCTTGATTTTCTTATGTTGGTACTGCCATTCCCTTTCAAGCGGCCTAAGTTAAGATCGTCCACAAACAATGAACGTGATGGTATATTATGTCATACCGTACGTGTTTAGATTGGATATACATAATACGACAGCTTATTTTAGCCTAATAGTTTATTTCGTGTTTTGATTAAGGGGAGCGTCTGGGATAAAAAAATTCATTTACAGACGAATCTTTGTGATACTTCGTAGACATTTGCAAAGGAGCAAAAGAAGAAAATTTCGCTCCAGTGAATTTAAAAAATAAATGAAAGAAAACGTGAAATGAATAGGAAACGGCAAGAAGAAATGTCCTTTATATATTTATCTTCTCCTTCAATTTAAGTGCTACAACATCGAGAGACATATCATTAGATTTGTAAAGCGAATATCTATCGACTCTAGAAGCAATTTTCCTATTTATCATGATTTTTTTCATTTTCCCCTGCCCCCCTAGATTTTTTCAATATATATTCCAAACCATGTACAAATCAGAGAAAAGCTTCTAAAGTTTTTATAGATTGTCTTCACAAATAGAATGATATGTTCCTCAATGTAGTAGCTTGAAAAACACAAGAGATAGATTTTTAAGATGGCAAATTTTGGAAATTTTAATATTTCAGGGCAGCCATATAAGTAAAATTAATAGAAAAAGAGCATAATTGCTTGATACTGTAGCCCCAGCTTTCACATCGTCAATTACCATTATTGACGATACCATCTCGCGTCTTCAGACTTATTATCATCATGTTTTACGCTAAAAATAAGCTATACGTGTGAGTTTTCTCATAAATTTATTTCTATTAGATGGTAATCGGATAAAAGTACATAGCGGCCTTACGCAAAAGGTATTAGATGTACATCCATGGTATTTGCTTTGTTGAACGCGCCTCGATCGTTTGCAACTTTAAAATGTGTGCAAACACATTGCAATTAACGCGAAAAATGCTCCATAAATACAATTTTTTTAAATAAATATCTGTAAATATTGTTATAAAATGGTCATTTTATAGAAATTCAAAACGGCCTCATTTTAAAACTAAAGCATGCTCCTACATACGGTTTGTTGCTTTAGACACGCATTTTGGCAGCTACAAAATGAGCTCAAACACTGAGAAGCCAAATTTTTCGATTTTCTGATCCAGACGCTTTACCTTACTTTATACGACAGCATTTTCAAGCTTATAATGAAATGCGTGCTAAGATTGACAGTACTTGACACACAGCTTATTTTAAGCTCTCACATTTCATTCAACGTTGAGGTCCTGAGATGCCCCTCGATCAGCTTATGAGTTATGGTATCGTCTTCAGCTCTTTGCCCGCACGTCCAAAGAGCCGCCCGTTGAGTTGGTAGAAGTTATTCTTGCTTTCAAAACGACACATACTCCGGCTTTATTGCTACTTAGCCTTCGTTTATTTTTAGGGAACAAAAAGTCTAAACTAAGATCAATAGCTTGCGTGCGCCGTACAAGTTTGAGCGTCGTGTGAAGAAGTTTGCGTGCCTCGCACCCACTCGCGTTGTTATGAGGGCGGTAGTTTCATACTTTTGGATGATCGTGTTCTAAGAACTCTTCACTCTTGGTCCTGGGAAGCGAGCGTGGGCGGTGCTGCATTCATGACGTTGTCGTGAATGGAGACCGATAATGAATGCGTTCATTCATGCTCCTAGTGGCTGTAGTGCTCTGGTTTCACGCCCACCAATTTTTTTATGAGCAGGGCTGAGATTTTTCGTGGTGTTCTATCATGCCAGAATTATAGTCCATTGGCCGATTAAGGTCACTTGATCAGCCAATGTCAGTGCTGGTTTAGAGCGATTTCTCATTCATGGTATAATGATCATTCTTTGATTTTAGTTGACGTTCGACCGCTAGCTGCATACAATATACTTTCATCGAATGTACTCTTGTGAGGACGTCTCCTCTTAATACTTCATGTAGCTCGGCGCGTTGCTAATCAAATTTTCGTACTGATGTCCGCAGAGTTTCGAGACAGGCTTTTGAATCTATGCTTAAAAGTAACAACTTTGCAGAAGTTGTTTTTAACAACAAAGTGTCGGTTAATAATAGGCGATATTCAGTCATTTTGAGCCACAATGACCAACGCGGCTGGGCATAACTTACGTTTTTGGCTAGTTTTTACCTGTTTTTATTTCCCTATATAGTTTTTCTACCTTATTTCACATCTTCATTACGAGTATAGATTTTGTTGAAACAACGCGTTTCGAGGTGAGATGCTTGTTTCTAGTTTGAAGGAAAAATTAATAAATAACCATCGTTGTTGATGAAGTCAATATGGAATAGAAATATTTTTCCACAGGGGCACGAATTTGTGCAATTATGGACTTACACTCCTGATTTTTTCAAATATTTAAAACCAGGAGGCTCAATATGCCCCTAAATATATCACTGTCGCCGTTGCAAATACGAATGGAACCTGAAAAACTAAGCTGCTGTTATTGCCACTATTATTTTTACCTTATTTTCTACTTAATATTATTAGTTATCATCCTGTATATGTCAAAATAAAGATCACGATGGCTATCCTGTCGTTGGCACGTCAGTTAACGGGGTTTTTAAGATGGCCGCTGTATCCTGACGGGTGCTGGACCCACGCAGGCTGGCTTTCTGCACGCAACACTAACTTACACTCAGAAGAATGAAGGGATCATATTGTTAAAATTTTGACAACTACACTGCTTAAGGTAGCCCAGATTTGCCCTTTTGCCGGGCTAAACTGGGTTAGAATGACCCACACAAGAAAAAATATAACTCAGTACTCACTGCAGCTAGTGAGTGACAGAGAGCGCATTTTCTCGTCGACGAAAATGTGAAGTCACGGACGGACAGACAGACGGTCAGACAGACGGACAGACAGACGGACGGACATGGCGAGCACAATAGTGCATTTTTTCATGAATGAGAAAATGCGCTAAAAAGATATATCTCTATTTCGACAGTCACTATTTTCTTTCGGTGCAAGGGTGTGAGTGTCAGCCTTTCTATTCATTGTTTATTTTACAGTTTATTGACTGAACACAGACTCACTATCATGCCTTTACAGTAATGAAGGGACGACTGAAATAAGTCATTAGATGAATAATAAGAGTGTCATTGGTGTGTGTTCATAATAACGTGACAGCTCCCAGTCACGGCTACAATCTCACATAGTGCATACGACAATTACAATTTTACTTTTTCGCAGGATGTTTAATAATTGTGAAACAGAGATATCAAATATAACATTTAGACCGTTTATGCATGGATATTTTGAGGCAGACTTGAAAATACTCCATCTCGTTATTAATCGAGCAAAGAACTCGAAAATTTTCTTCAATGGAGCATTGAATGACATTTTACCTACCCACACTTGATGATTGTTTTTTTCGGTCATGTCTTGTCAGCAGGACAAATTTTGCCTCCCGGGAACTCCTAAAGTTTGAATTTTCAATTGGTTTCATTCATGCATTGTCCCTGATGATTCCAACAAACCTGGACACTGATGATGTCCGTTCGACAAGTCTCGGTTATATCGCGCTAAACACTGTTCAGCCTGATTTCTTTTCGTCAGCCTGACTTCTTTTCGTCAGCCTGATTTCTTTTTTCAGCCTGACTTCGAGAACTTGACTTCTTTTCGTCAGCCTGACTACTGTTTTTATCCTGACTTCTTTTTGTCAGCCTGAATTCGTTCGCCTGACTTATTCATATCAGCCATGCATCTTTAATTAAGTGTAGTCAAGCTTGTCCGCCTTAGTGAACTTGTCTTTTAAATGTGAACGCTCGACACGGGTTTTTCGTGAAAAGAATTGAAATTTCGTTACGTAAGCTTAAATAATTTGATTTGGAATGCTAACACTCAAATTGGAATATGATAATATTTTTTTTATTTGTTATACTTACACACAATAGACTATAATGAACACATAAACAATATTATTTTATAACTTTGTTTATTCTAACCTCTATTCAAGTTTTACAACTATTTGGTCCAACCTACGGGGTTCTTTCTTTAATTAACTTAACCTCAGCATTCCTTGCGTAACTTCAAGGTAAGTTTTCCCTCGCCTCTGACCGAAGAGATGTTAACTTTGTGCATGGTTGGCTGGAAAGTTTCTAAGACGAGCTTACGCTTCCTAAATCCCCAGTGTGACAAAATTTCTTGTTGTTAGACTCGTGTTCACCGTATCATGGGCGCTCCCTGTCATGGCAAAATCCTCCCTGTAAGAAAATATGAAAATTTAAGTTTTCGATTCCCGCTTCTCTCTTTCATGTAGTATGGCATTTCTGGAAAGTTTTTTTTAACTTCTGATAGTAATTTGAGCAATGTTTTAATACAGGGTGCGGAAGAAGTGATTGAGCAGTTTTGAGGCGAAATAAAAGAGTAATGAAGGTACATAAATAAAAGAGTTTATTTTCCTCGATGTTAGCATAACATCGCTCTCGGAAATTTCCTACAGCACGTTCACACATATGGCGAGGTATGGCCATAACCTCTGCAATAATCCGTTCCCTTAGCTGTGGTACGGAATGAGGGCGACTTCTGAACACCCTTTCTTTTAGATGTCCCCAAAGAAAAAAATCGCAAATGCTCAAAACAGGTGACCTCGCAGGTCACTGTAAATCACCCCTCAGAGACACCGAGAACGACTCCAACAGTGTGTTGCAGCTAACGGCCACCATCTTCCTGATATTATTTTCAGGACACACGTATTCAGAATGGTATGCTATGCTAATCTCTAAGAAAATAAACTTCTTATTTATGTACCTCCATTACTCTTTTATTTTGCCTCAAAACTGCTCATTCGGTTCTGCCCCACCCTGTATTAAGTTCGGTTGTTGGTTATTCGTTTTATAAAAACTCATCGCTAACGGTACTGGAACGTCGACATGATATTGATATCTCTTGGCGCAAAAAAAGGAAAAAAGCAAACTAAATTTATTTCTCTGACTTTGTGATAAAATAAAAACTTGTAAGAGATAAGATGATACGACTTATACGAACTATACGAGCTTATCCTAGCCAGTTAATAACACATTTCTACGAGTTAGTATACTCGAATTGTGTACAACTGAACATCCGTCTTAATTATTAACACTGATTCACTCACATTCGTATGTTTGATGTCGAAACATTCTACACATTTCGGAGCGCATTCGTTGCATGCCTGAAATCCCAGCCTCGAATTAACTTCTATTGATATCGTAAGTTTAAAACTAAGAGTTTATTCCCGCTATCGCTAATTGCATCTACTTTGGAAATCGCCTGAGCGTGAAGGAAAGACGTTAGGTGGCCTGCAAGAAGAGTGTATTACCGCTTCTTCCTTTTTGATTTTGGGCCTATGGCCAGGTGTTCATTACCTCAAGTTATTTATCAGAAAAATATTCGAGTTTGCGTTAGTTAACCACTTTAGGAGGTTTTCATCAGGTCCGTCGATGGCAAACATAGCAACAGACTCCGCAATCAGCATCGAAACTAATACTTATAAGCGATCAGCTCCGAACTCGAGCATCAAGATCAGCTCACTATTCTGCCGAGTGTAGGCTCAGTACTCAACAAATAAAACTGTTCTTATATCTAATGGATTAAGAAGACATTTTTCTTGCCTTCGTTATATAGTGCGTGTCATCCCGCCATGTTCTGGATCTCGTACCAAGTTATCTCTTAAAGCAAAAGCATATGTCCCAAAGTATTAAGGTAATCCAAATTTTATGTAAAACGAAATGAACGAACGATAAAGAAACTCATGCCCAGGCTAGTATATGTCGATCTAGAAGTCTGGAAGCAACCGTTCGACTTGGTAACTTTAAAATTGAGAAGCGACTAACTATTGCTGGTTTCCATCTCCATAGTAAATTTTATCAATAGATGCGTATAGTTCTTATCTTTTTCAAATTATAAATCGCAAAGTTTTTATTTTCCAGTATCGTTTTTTCGTAAATCAGGATTTAATCTCCTTCCTGAATCTTTTTATTTTAAGTTCTGATTGCGCTTTATTCTATATGTTATTAGAGTGATAATAGAGCTGGTCTCCGAAAAGCTTTCATTAAAGATACTGTGAACCTGCTATATGCGTTTTTCTCCGGGAATGAATATAAATAATACGCAGATTATTTGTCATTAGATCTTAGGAATATTTGAAGCAATATTATTGCGTACTTCCAAGTATTTAGAATAATTGGTTAGTTCAAATATTATTCATATCGTACCTCTATTGTGCCAAAAATAGTCTCGGGTTATATTTCTACTCCGTCCGTAATCTCGGGATATATTTACACCCCGTTTCAGTAACAAAGTTATATTAGTTATTATTGCACTTGGTTTCGATGGCGTATGCATCGATGACGTTACATTACTATTACCGCTAATGGGCAAGTTTCACGCTGCTTTGGAAATTTTACCAGCTGAAAATGTTTACTTAATAAATTTTAATCCCCATGCGTAATTTATTTATAGTAGTTGCAGAGGGCCTTTACTACCTAAGTTGCCGGATGATGCGACCATAAAATCGATGCCGCTGTTCTTGCCGCACTCACCTTCAACTTTACGAGCATCGTGACCTTTGCTGCCAGAAATTCGTATTCGTACGTTCTTTCACGATAATTTTCAGTTCAGTAGTGGTCGCAACCGCAAGTGCGAGTTTGATGTCGTAAGTACTGTGAGTGTTTGGGTGCTGATCGTTCAGCTTACACTAGGTGGGCACCTCCTCTGCAATTAAAACGATCTTATTAAATTTGCTTATTTTAATCGGTGACTTAGGATATTTTTTATCCTTAAATTACATTTACTGCCGTCTCCCCGGTTCTTTGCTCGACGGAGTATATCGTACGTTGTGCTGCCGATAGTATATGCGTAGCACTGGGCGGAGTGTCGTGGATACCATTGTGCATTCCGGCAGCGGTTCAGTTTTTCTTCGCTGCCCCCACGCCTTCCTTCCTTCCCTAGGACCTCAGACGATCCTGGGGCGGGAGGAAAATTCGAGTTCGCGGGCTAATTTTCTTCACACATTTCTTGGAAAGCTCGTAAATTTTTACTCCTTTCAGGAGCAGAAGACCGAGCAAGCGGAGAGTGATGAGGGAGCAGTGAACTTTGAACACGAAATCCTGCATATTTTTACTCGGCTCAAATATACGTAGAAGCGTGCGGCAGCTGGATGATTGATTGCCCGGTGTAGTCGATTCATCATTTCTCTTGGTGGTGCAGCCAAGTGTGGAGTGAATTTCGTGTCTTTTACCACAAATACTTTTTATGCTCGTCACTACTAACACTTTTTTGTTGCGACTCAATCGTGTCCAGCCTTTAAATTGGAGAATATATCGTGTCATTTCTAAGCAATTTTCTTCAAGCTTTTCAGACCGTTATCCGTCGGATTCTTGCACTTCGAGTCGTGTTTTTTTCGCGTAGATTACGTTATTTCCCACGAAGTACTATTATAAGAATTGTTTTGAAATGTACAAAAAAGATAAACAAATATTATTTTATTGTATATTATGTAATATTTGCTGGAAATTCTCCCTAATCAGGTTTATAGCTGTGCACAAATGCAGCGTTAGTTTATCATGGTCATGTCAAGCCATCTCAAAGACGAGGATTCGTTTGATCTCTCCTGCTCGTCCTTGTCTTCCGCGGCCTACGCAGCTCCTCGACGCGCTCAATGAAGCGAAGGCTTTTCACTGAATGGGCGAATTATCCTGTGATGTCTCCCGCAAGCGAGGCCCTAATCAAGCTGCAATCCGTGTTATTAATTCCCTGTAGGAGACCGGCTTAACACCCTATGTTTACTTTTAGTTATGTTTACAGCCGTATGTACCTGTGGCTATATTTGCCATCAAATTATCTTCAGTCTCTGTTATTTTGGCCGCTGCTACGGTCGGTCCCAGGTCGGCTTGCCGCGTTTGTGGCAGTCTGCGACTGTGGGGCCCGTGCACACGCTATATACTCTCTCGGTATAGAACTGCCGATAACACGCTACACTCTCCCTCGGCAGCAGAGGACCGCTTCTCACACGCTATACTCTTCCTCGGTAGAGGACCGCTTCTCACACGCTATACTCTCCCTCGGTAGAGGACCGCTTCTTACACGCTATACTCTCCCTCGGCAGAGGACCGCTTCTTACACGCTATACTCTCCCTCGTCGGCAGAGGACCGCTTCTCACACGCTATACTCTCCCTCGGCAGAGGACTGTCGCTAACACGCTGCACTCTCCCTATTACACTGCCACTCACACGCTATACTCTTCCTCGGCCCTGGCCGCTCACCGGACTCATCCCATCGTTTCTTTCCCATTGCTATTTGTGTCGCCCTGGAGCCATTGCATGTCTTATTATAACCCATCCGGAGACCCTTTGATGACAACTCAGCATGGCTCCTATATAGTTCCTTCAGGTCAATGGACCACTCGCTTTACGCCTACAAAATTTGAGACAATTTGGCATCAGCAACAATTTTTTCAGGCTCTGTAATTTTGCTTGCTCTTTTCTCTTACAGGTAAATCGATGCTATAGTGTGATATTTATTCTACATTCAAGTGGCATATTGCACAGCAACAACCATTCATTGCATGCTTATTCACACTCTACTTAACATGGTTCAGTGTTCTAACGATGAAAATTTCTACCCAATCTGACAAAAATATCGAGTAATATACAGGTAAATATTGCAAAGGCGCCAAAACCGTAGCCATTTTTCGTTTCCATTGTCCGCTGAAAATTGCCACCGTCGCAGCTCTGGTCTGCCGTCCTGTCGGTGCTTTGTTCCCGGCAATTACTTTACGGAGGAAGAATTCAATGAAATTCTCGCTATATTCTGGGCTCCATTCAGGAGCATTCCCTGGTGTCTGTATATTCTCAGAAGCTTAAATAATCAAAAGCCTGGGGCGCTAGTGAGGTATTGGGCGCTTATTTCCAGGAAGAGCAATGAACGAAAGTTGAGCAAAGCGTTGCCTGTGCCCGTGTGACAGCCTTGCTAGGGCGGCTTGCAGCGGTACGCAATTTCCTAATGCGCGGCCTTAAGCGACGCCGCCGGTCATCGCTGATGGACGTACCTCGTCAGGTGATACGACCCTGCCTTGTCTGGCCACACACTCCTGCATGCTTGTGTACACCTGCTGGTGTTGACGTCTGCATACTTGCAGGTCTTTACATCTGCATGCTTCTGTACACCTGCTGGTGTTGACGCCTGCATACTTGCAGGTCTTTACATCTGCGTGCTTCTGTGCACCTGCTGGTGCTGACGTCTGCATACTTGCTGGTCTTTACATCTGCATGTTTATTCACACGTGCAGTTGTTTACATCAGCATGTGTCTGCACAAATGTATGCGTTCACAACTACACGTGTCTGCATGTGCCCACAGAGCAGGATGTGTTTGCAGCTGCATGGGTCTGCAGATGAGTTTGTGTCTGTAAACCTGCACGGTTTACACACTTGGATTGCACCTCCACCAATCACTACCTGTGTGCATGTCCACATGTCTGTGTGCGTGTCCACACACCTGTATGCGTGTTAACACACCTGTGTGCGTGTTCACATGTCTGTGTGCGTGTTCACACACCTGTGTGCGTGTTCACACACCTGTGTGCTTGTTCATACACCTGTGGCGTTGATTAATGTCGCCCCATGAGAGCACGCCTAATCTTCTCCGCACGCTGCCTTGCTTAACTAATGACTTGATCAGCACCACAACCGCGGTAATGCTTATAGTACATTCTGGCCTTTTAATTTGTGAGCCGCCGAATAAAAGCAAAGATTTCATGTTTCTTTGGTGCGCAACCTAATTTGTTTGGGCCTGTCGTAGTAATGATTTACGTCATTTTGGCCCCGGCTTGTGCATGTTTCGCTTTGCAGATGCTTGATTAAATTTGTTGCCCAACGAATGCTGTCTGAATTGAAATTCGCATTAAAAATGTTGATTATTGAAGGCAAGAACGATGCTTCATTGTTTTCCGTGTTAGGAAGAAATTTGAGTTCATAAGCAACTTCGATTCGTAACAAATGCGCTCCAGCAAATACGCTTTTGCCGCATGTAATTTTACAGTGCAGTTTTTGGACCGAATCACATATAATAAACATGTAACTTTAAGATCTCGTCCCAGGAAATTAAAAAAGAATCATCTTACTTCTTAATTTAAATTAATTGAATTGAATAAATGTCTTAATTTGAGGCAAAATTACATCATACTGGCGAGCATAAAGTCGTGCATGTAGGTAGATTTTCAACTGCAATCGGTGCTGATATCAAAGATTCATAAAAACTAGTACCACCAAAGTATTTTTGGTTTCGATTATGATTGATTTGGTCATAGCGTTTCAATAATCATGTGACCAAATTAATCTCAGGCTTTGGCAACATTCTAGTCATTGAACAAATTAATCGAGCAAACAGAAAATTCAGAGAATCCCCATATAATCACGAGGAATTTATCCACCCCGTGCAAGGATGGCTCATCGATACCTGATCCATCTCTATATAGTTATGACGAAACGCAGTAAATTTTGTAGCTATTGTATCGTCTTCTGGTACTGCCAAAATTTCGGTGTAATATGGAGCTATACAGCTATGAAACAGCTGTGGTCTGGTCCATCACGATGTTGGCAGAGATACAAGTGTACAGCTGTGTACTGGACCATCATGATGTTGGCAGAGAAACAAGTGTACAGCTGTGTACTGGACCATCATGATGTTGGCAGAGAAACAAGTGTACAGCTGTGTACTGGACCATCAAGATGTTGGCAGAGATCCAACTGTACAGCTGTGGTATGAGCCATCATGATGTTGCCAGCGGTACAACTGTACAGCTGTGGTCTGGCTGGCCCGTCATGATGTTGAAGAAGGTACCTATAACTGAACAGTAACGGTCTGGTCTGGCCCATCACGAGGTTGCCCCAGTCACAACTGTACAACAACCTGAACATTATTATGATCTGTCTACCGCATGGTTACCGAGAGCATACCCGTTGATAGTTCGGGATATTTACAAATATTAAAGCACTTTCTTAATGTCTGTTAATATTTGTTGAGATCTGTTGGGATGATTAATATCATTTTAAATAATCTTGATGAAGCTTTAAACTGATGAATATTGAAGCAATTATTCGTGTAGGAACTAAGAATCATGGAGAACGTTGAGGAGATAGACAGTAGAATAAAAGCATTTCAGTGTCGCCTAGAATAGTAATGAAGTTGTGCTCTTGAATGCTAACTTTTGAAGTTGGCGTTTGCCAAAGTCTGACTTTATGGGGGAAACTGTATTCCCTCGACCGGAAACTGCATTGCCTCGTTTGTTAAAGTTTTTTGCGTACGAAGCTGAGGCAAGAATGTCTCTAATGCGGCTCTCAAACAAATTAAAAAGTTGGTACTCGAGCTTTGAATGCAATATGCACATTGAAAACATAACGAGAGTTGAGTCTAGCGCGTGTTGAGAGTCTTACGCATTTTGACAGCTCAGAGCGGGTTGAGATCGTTGTAATTCATCCTGATTGGAGCGCAGCTTTCCAGCTCCTTAAGAGCAACATAGACACGTTAGTCTTCCTAACGCACCAAGGAGCTTATGTGTCCATTTAGTTTAGAAAGATTCAAACAAGAGATGGTTGCCTGATGCTGTGAGCTCATTCCACGCTTATACCGCGCTCATACCACATACATACCACGCTAATACCATGCCCATACATAATAACCTCATAACACACCAATACCACGCCTATACCACGCCCGTAACAAACTCATACCACGCCTTTACCACGCTCATACTACGCCCATATCACGTACCTACCCCGCCCGAAACACGTTCGCCAGATGTGTCGGTAGGATTGCCTCGAACTTGCATGGTTATTATGTCGTAAACGTTGTTTCGTTTGGTGCATCGTCACTCGTCGAGACGCAAAGTGCTTGAGCTCCCGGTCGATGTCGCTCATGCATAAGTTTGATGACATTACTTCGCAGAGATGTGATGTAAGTTTGCGATGCTGACATCGTAAAGCGCGCCTTGGGGCTGCATTCACGTGTATGAGTTGAAATACGGACTAACGGTGTAAACAGAGATTTGTTCTGATTTGAAAACTTTGTTCCATCCAAAAGTTTTGTGATCAGAAAGTGAAAGAGTTGAACTTTCAAAAGTTCAGCGTAACACATTGAGCCGTAACACATTCTCATCTACAGGGGTTAGACAAAATAAGGGAAACATCTGAAAAATCCACAAAATATATTTTAGTATGTTGTAGGTCTGCCTTTTGCGGCAATTGCAGCCTCAATTCTCCGATGGTATTGATTCATACAAATTGTGAATTGTTTCAAAAGGAATTTTAACCTATTTTTCACTTAAAACTTACTCGTGCTCTTTTAAATACGATGGCGGCGGTAATCGACTTCTGACATGCATCCTCTAAAATCGACCATAAATGCTCAATAAATTTCAAGCCTGGTGTTTGTGGCGGCCAACTGAGATGCTCAACTTCATTAGAATGTTTCTTGTTCCATTTTTTAAAACAATTTCAGCTGTATTGATCGGGGCATTATCGTCATGAAAGATGTCGTTCCCCTCCGTAAACAGTGCTTGAATCATTGGATGAAATTGGTGCTTAAAAATTCCTAAATAGCCACGGCTGTTGATTCTTCCATGAAGAGAAATCATTGGTCCGCCGAATTTCCTAGAAATAGCACCCCAGATCATCACAGATCATCAGCCCCCGTCATGTTCTAACGGTTGAGAGGAGGCAGTCGGGATTAAACGATTCTTTCGGCTGTCTCCAAACGTAAACTCGTCCAGAGGTTGGAAATAAGGTAAACAATGATTCGTCAGAGAAAATAACATTTTTCCACCGCTCGAGGGACCAATTCTGGATGTTTTTACACCACTTTAAGCGCTTTGAAGCATTTGTTTTTAGGTTTTAAAATTACAGCTTACCCATAGTATTCAGATTTTTGCAGCTCTCGGCGGACAGTCTTTATGAAAACTGGGTTCTACAGGTGTCCATAGAGGTGTGCAGTAATTTTAACAGCCGTGGTTTTTCGATTGTCCCTCACAATTACATTGAGGTACCGACGGTCTCTCTCAGGCAACATTCGGCTAGACCTGTGCTCGGCTGAGGACGTTTTTCTTTGTCTTTCAAAAGCAGTCATTATTTTTGAGACTGTACTTCTATGTATATATAGAGAAACGCCAGGAATTAGGGAAGTTTATGTCACAATAGCACCTGCCGTACAAGCACCATCAATTTGGTCTCTCTCTTTGAAAGTCAAAGAGGTTTGCCATTTATAGGTTTTAGGGTTTGTTATAGAAAAAGTAATAATGTCTGTGCAATGATAAAATATCAATTAGCAGCAACAATAAAACATAAAATATGTCACGTTTTCCCTGCTCGTTCAAAAAAAATACGATGCCAAAATCAGGTGTAATGTCCCTTATTTTGTCCAACTCCTGTAAATTGGGACACATATACCGGAGCAATGAGATACGTGTGTTGCTTCAATTTAACTGAATGACAATATTGTGTTTTTCAAAATATTATTCATTCCAAGAAATGCAATGCTGCTATATATTGTTCATACTCATATGTGATCCAACAACATCGTTAAGGAAGATTTAGCAAATATCTTTGGTCTCAGGGGATTTTTTGCATGACTTAAGCACTAGTTTTTTCTCGTGCACTGCAGTTTTCGACGCCTGCAAGGAAGTTTTTCGGGGTTCTCATTTCTAAAGCAAACTAGGCGGATGATTGTTTGCCGCTCACTGTGTTTGTTGCAAACTTTGCCTTGTTTGTTACCTTGAGTTGAGCCGTCGACTAACTCGCCTCGCTTTCGCTGAGATAAACTCGGTCCGTGACACGCCTCGGCCACACCTGCCAACCCGGCGCTTGTGTCGCAATTACTCGCGTTCAAGAGGATTTAAAGACGTCACAGCTCTGCGCTGTAGAGCCAACGAAAAACACTCGCCCCCATCTGTTAAACTTTATATACATTAATGGTTTTTATGGATCCGTAATTGGAGAATGAATATGGCTGCTTGGTACCGCCGCATGCTCGTTGGGTCAATTGATTTTTTAATTTTCGATATTCTATATTATATTAAAGGTCGTTTTGATGTAAGTCCAACCACAAGCTGTCTTGGTAAAATTTTAGTGAAGTATTTGCACTTCCCTGTTGTGCTCATTGATATATATGTACATGCGTGTACGTACGAATCTCTACCGTATGATGTTTACTGATATATAATTTCTTACTCTGGATTCTTGTTGCCAAGTCGTCGATTGTCCTTCCGAAAATTTATTTGGCAGCTTCGAAGACTGTGCATTAACCTACCTTTTATTATTCCTTATCTAATTATGGGCTGCATTTGCACTGAAATTAAATTACGTTCATGTGGAACAATGAGTGCAGCCAGAGCATGTCGTCTTCGTGTGTTCAGAGTTAAGCTGACAACGGAAGACTGGCGCTCCACCGAACCCGCATCTCTAACTCAAGTTTGCTCGTTTAGCGCGGGCCTTGCACGAACTTTTCTTGGAAATTTAGTATCGAAAAATTTTTTTATGTCAGCGGGGAAAATAAAATTCGTTTTCTGTAAACATTTTGCCCGAAAACATCATAGCTTTATTATTTTTTACGCTGAAAAACGAGTAATATTATTTCTTTATATCGCATAAAAGCTTGTTTCTACTGAGCTATCATCTTATGTTATTTTACTTATACAGAGTGTTTCAGAATTAAGTAACCCTTTTAATTTGTTAATAAATAAAAAACTAAGAACGTTATGAAGTTGAAACTTGTTTTATTTAAAAGAAGAACATTTTCATGGTAATATTGTATCATAGTTACGTCATTATCCTGTATAGCTTGCTAAATTTGTGTGTAATTATCAAGCCTTAAATTTTCATCATGATTCGCTACAGCAAAGAAGAAAGAACAAAAATTATCGCTACAGTCAATAACGATGTCAATAACAGAAGTTCAACGTGATTACAGGATCCATTTCAAAACAAGGATCCTTCAAAAAACACATTTAAATATTTTTATCGAAAATTTGCGGATATCAAAAATTTGCACTCTCGTCAGAAACACTAATGAAGGTTATGAAAGCAACGAAGAGAAGAGCCCTATTTTGTCAAAACAATTGTGGTGGGCATTTAAAAGATATTATATTTAAAAACTAGGATACAATATTACCATAAAAATGTTCTTCTTTTAAATAAAACAAGTTTCAACTTCATAACGTTCTTAGTTTTTTATTTATTAACAAATTAAAAGGGTTACTTAATTCTGAAACACCCTGTATACTCGGTTATTGAACAGAATGCTTCATAATCATTAAGTGTGTCTTGCAATACTGGAAAATTTCGGGTTAACGTACTTCAAAGTATGTTCACTGAAATTTATTATAAAGGACATAAAAATGTTTGGATGATTATTTTAGAAATGAATTTATTTATTATTATTATTATTATTTGTAACTAAGTTCGACTCCCTGGTCCTGCTCAGATAATTTTAGGTCTAGGTTGTCTTATAATCGTGTTCCTAGGTTAGATATGAGAATTTGTTGCTATCCAGTACATTTTCCAGTACTTATTACCAACCAACGATTTGAATGTATATGTATTTTTTCTACATAGCGGAATCAAAGAACCAATTAATGATATAACCAAAGCTTGCTTCTCGTCACTTTAAAGTGTGCCCAGCCATTCTTGCAGCCGAGAACTCAATTCAGTGTAGAGCCAAAAAAGATTTTTTCTGCGCTGGGAATTTACCTTTGCTTCTGTGTCGCCTGAATAGACGCTGGACTTGGAATGATGAGGAATGCAGACCCTTATTCCTGCTTGCTGGGCGGAAATTGTCCATGAAAACATTTTGAAATTTCTGCGCCCATTTGATTCACTTTGGTGGTGCGACACTTGAGTGTCAAGAAATTTATGCGTGACTGTCTCTTGATGTTTTGAATTTTGCCCCGGACAGATTTATGACTGGCTTTTTGTGAGTTTTAGCTGCATGCCCTTGACTTGCGATGTGTTGGATTCTTTGTCGAGCATAAGGATTTTTAGTGACACAGAGCGACGAGCAAAACTGGTGTCATGAATACAGTGTTCATGACACCAGTTTTGCTGGTGTCATGAATAAACTGGTTTTTAAACCGGTCTCATGACTGTGTCGTTGAAAACCCATATGTTCGACAAAAAATCCAACGCCATCGCCAACAAATTGCCCATGAAAAATAATAATCTTTTGGTAGGCAAAAATTATTGATGCCAAGCATGTAAAATAGCCATTGTTGAATAATTGTATGTACTTCATAATTCCTTCATAGATGACTCAGATTCAACGGGCGCATGTCGCACTTTGGGATTATAGCTCTAGTAAGACGAATCGTTCACATAACAATGAAGGTGACACGAGCCTCTGGCACCGTCAATCGTTGTGTTCGAATAATTTTTAATTATAGAAGTAATGTTATTTTAAATCATCATGAATGCCATAAACATAATCCACCAATTGCAACCATCGAACTAGGATACACGATTATCGTAGAACTTATGACCACCGCAATAAATCTCATCAACTCACCACCTGCTGAGGGACGGCTGCCGCACCGGCCATCCATTTAATTACAGCTGGCGGGACCCACTCACTTATTGTACTCACTTGTCCTCACTAATTATCGACGTGCATTCTTAGCACTCATTCTCCTCACTACATATCATCTCTGATTTTCCTCACTGATTTTCCTCAATAATTCTCCACTCTTATCATGCACTCTGATGATAAACTCAGGTTATCCTCACTGCAGGTGCTCAGTTCTGCAGACACTCCGTTCACTTTTCACTGCGGGGCAACCTTGCACGTCACATTGATCGCCTGGTTAACTGCCCAGCGCTGGCTTGCCACTCCGTCCAGCTCTGATTGTATGCCTCGTCTGTGTCTTGCGTACAGAGTACAGTCGTGTGTATTGCGTCGTGTCAAGCGTACTAGGTCGTGTTTTGCGTATCTTGCGTACTTGGTCGCGTCTTGCGTACTGGAGCGCGTCTTGCGTACTGGGTAGCGTCTTGCGTAATGGGTCGCGTCTTGCGTACTGTGTAGCGTTTCAGTTTCTTGAGTTCGATGGTTACCGATGAACTCACCAGGCGTCAGTGAAAGAAGATCGTTCTGTGCTCATCTAATCAAATAACGTCTATGCACTAAAATATGATTCTGCGGTCTCGTCGAGGCATGGTTACCCAATTTTTTTTAATATAAGATGTGATGTTCGGTGAGCGGTAACAAGATACATGCTGAGATGCTGTGCATCATTTCCTGCTAATCCTCTTATAGCTGCTGTGGTCTAACAACGCAGATGGAAGCTTTCATTATGCCCCAATTAAGCTGGTAATTTGGCTGATGAAGCGCCGAGTGGGGTTCGGCTGCCGCTTCAACTGCAAGGTTTCTGCAAAGACTGACATTTGCGCGGTGTCTACTGAGCATGCAGAGAGTCTCCTTAGCTCTAGTAAAGATCGTTACTTACATTTGACGGCCATCATGCAGCACTCCTGCAGAGTTCCCATGCAGCTGACGTACAGCTGCTGCCACAGCTGTTCAGTTCTCCTGTGAACGTCATGCATGGTTGGTGCTACAGCTGTTTTTCACCCGTTAACGTCATAAATGCTGCCACAGCTGTTGAGTTGACCTTTGAATGGAATGCCACGACAAAAAATGTCGCAGCTGCGCAGTTGACCACTGCTAAGCTTTACGAATGCATCACAGCTGCTCGGTTAACTAGTGAGCTTTTCGGCTGCTGCCACAGCTGTTCCGTTGGTTGAGTGATCCGAATGTTCGCTTGTTCTGCGATCGTTCATTCGTCACTCATTAGGGATATATTAACAAACATTGTTAATATTATTGTCAATATATTCCTCAATGAATGTAGAACTTCCTATGCCCTTGAAGGTTCAGTGCACGCAAACGATTCAGTGCCATTGAATCGGCCGTTCAATGTTTCCTTCAGGCCCCTAAATACTATATGGTGGGGCCACCTTCCTATCGACAGCTTGGGGACGGAGAACGATAAAGACGGCTCATATAACATGGATACGTACATGGATATGACACAAGGATACGTAGCGGGTGTTGTAATAAAGTCGACAGTCGAGGTGGCTTGTAATGCGGAGTGGACGGTTGCTTATTAATATTCATTCTAGACAGCCGGGCTGCTTTTGAACTGACAATTCTTGGTAATTTTTTGTCTCAGCTTCTTTCTAATTCGTTCTTTGACTAAATCTCCGATTCCTCTAACACTCCCGCCTCTAAGGCGTTAAACAGCCGCGGCCCCGTCACAGAGAGGGATCCTTCTCGCAGAGATAGAAATTTGATCACAGCTCTGTTGCGTAATGCGTTGTTACGCTGTGAACTGTAGCAATCCTGAAGGCCTCACTGTCAAGATTAGAGGCCAATCCGTTTCTCATTGGCCCCGTTGACTTGTATGTTGTTCACTTGGGCCCAATAATTTATTGCAGACAGGTATTTTTGCAGGTATTTCTGCAACCTCGCGCCATCCACCCTGTGTACCGACCACTCCCTCAGTTCCTCGAACACAGCCTTAAGCCCCAGCCTATGTGTCGCACGTGTATTTGTGTGTATAATTAATGCTGCGAACAGCAATTCGAATAATTCTCATAGTTTTCCGCACTTTTCTTCTTCAGCGTGGAAAGCATTCATTTAAACACCCATAAATAGTGTGTTTTGATGGCATGTTTTCCGGAACTGAACTGCCACCCGAACTGATTTCCTTTTATTTGAAGACCGCACGCCCACATTTCTAACATTTATTAAAACCTGCGACCTTCAGTACTTGGATTATCAACAACTACTCATATTTAAACTATTCTTACTGCATTATTTATTTCACATTAGATAAACTTAGCTTCTGGTTAACTAATTTTATTTGTATCACTTTTCTACTGGGTTTACTCATTTTACTCTAACTTACCTTGCCCACTGGTTCATTTATTTTATTTATTTATTTAGAGTTTATCTTACTTTTTATTTTTCTGCTGTTCATCGATTACACTCCATTTAATCTGTACGTAAATTGGTTTATTATTCCAAAATTAGTTTATTACGTATACATAATATCTAATCAACTGAGGACTTATTTCACTTAAACTGGAGTTTTCCATGAGCCTTGCGTCGCCATGACGACGCCAGTAGCTCCTGGCGACCAGCAGCACTTCAGCATTTGAACGTCCGCTCCTCAGCAGCACGGCGCTCACGCAGCCTCAGCAGCACGGCACTCACGTAGCCTCAGCAGCACGGCGCTCACGCAGCCTCAGTAGCACGGCACTCACGTAGCCTCAGCAGCACGGCGCTCACGCAGCCTCAGCAGCACGGCACTCACGTAGCCTCAGCAGCACGGCACTTACGCAGCCTCAGCAGCACGACACTCACGCAGCCTCAGCAGCACGGCACTCACGCAGCCTCAGCAGCACGGCACTTACGCAGCCTCAGCAGCACGGCACTCACGCAGCCTCAGCAGCACGGCGCTCACGCAGCCTGGAGTGCTGCAGATCAGCTGGCTGAGCTGAAGCGTCGTGGCAGCGACGTGTCAATATTTGACGGATTTGAGTGCGTACTTTGTGTGACATCTGCTCCCTTGCACGGCAGCTCTTTAGCTTTGTCATATTGTTGTAATATTATTAATATAATTCTATTGATGATATTACTGCAAGTTGTTACAGTTGTCGTTATGCTGCTGCTGTCAATATACATGCATCTTCTACTGATGTTCCAGTAACAGCGGCTTGTGGCATTCTTGCTACTGCTACTAATATTAAATGCTTTAAATGCTTTTTTAAATTTTAAAAAAAGTGGGGGGAAAGTCCTTTCAATCAATCTCCCCCCACCCCCATTGATCTCATCTGTCAAGCCACGGTTCAGGATGACGCGGGCTGTCCTCGCCCGGGAGATGAATGGATTATTTGCGGTTTTTATTGAGTATTTTCCGTGGTTCAACGCTAGCGGATGATCCGATGTTACCATGCGACTGGGAACATTTTTTTTTGCGATTCGTTTGCCACTATTTTTATTGGTCGCGTAGATCGATATTTTTCTTTGTCAGTGAGATCTGAATGATTTATAGTGAACAGCGTCCGGCAGACCGGCTCCTGGTGATCTTTCAGTCCGTCCCTCAAACTGGCCCCCGGATCTCGACGTAGGAAAGTAGCTACGGAATCTGCAGCGTTGGTGACCAATCCATATCGGTTATCATCAGCTGCCGACTAACATGGTAACTCTGGTGGCTTACTTTCTGCCAAGTTCAACAAATGCTATGATGAGGCGTCTTTGTGAGAACAGAAATATATTTAAATAATAAACCATAATCCACTCTTTGCTTCCTCGTACAACCCACCAAAACCATGGCGAATTCCCTCATAGCCCCAACCCAAACTAGTTATATGCTTAGCACGTATTTACTGCCCTTTACTATCTTTTCTATCTATTCCTATCTGTCCATCTTTTCCAACTATTCTTGTCTTGTATATTTCTCTATGCTCTTTTAGTCACTCTGAAGTCGCCAGTAGGTGTGAGCAGTGAGCACTGGCTTGTATTCTTATCAGTGTTTGTGTTACGCTGCATGCGATGTCTTCATGAGACAGCAGTTATTTTGTTTACGTGCAGTGAATTATTCCCTCTATCTGTTATTGGGATTCAATTTCTTGCAGCACCTGATACGAAGAATAATGTTTCGCACTATTGTTTTCAATATCTGGAACTTAATACCTCTTGGTTGTCTGATGATGCAGGTGTTAATGTAGTATGTGTGGTGGTGATGCAGGTGCTGACCATGCAAGTGTGGCGGTGATGCAGGTGCTGGTGGTGATGCAGGTGCTGGTGGTGATGCAGGTGCTGGTGGTGATGCAGGTGCTGACCCCACAAGTGTGGTGGTGATGCAGGTGCTGGTGGTGATGCAGGTGCTGGTGGTGATGCAGGTGCTGGTGGTGACAGGTGCTGACCCCACAAGTGTGGTGGTGATGCAGGTGCTGGTGGTGATGCAGGTGCTGGTGGTGATGCAGGTGCTGGTGGTGATGCAGGTACTGGTGGTGATGCAGGTGCTCGCTCATTATGCGCGGAGGGATGCTGGTGCCAGGCTGCGTGATATTAATCGTGCGGGCCTCCATTACCGACGCGTGCATCGATTTATCGGAATCGGAATTTACAATCAAGTCATCTCTCAACTTGACGTCTGGCGAGAACTGCTGGAGCTTTGCGCTCTCATATTTACCTCCTGAGACCTTATGGTGCATGCGCTTAATTCAGAGCGGATCCGATATTCTTCTTTGTATGTTTTACGAATATTGTTATTATTATATATCATATTATATTATATTATATTATGGTATATTATATTATATAAGTAAACCAGCGTCATGCCCTATCGGTCATGTTTGGACATTTTGGGAGGCGAGCACATACTCCACAACCATGGCTCTTTCACTCGATTTTTTTTCTTCCTGCGCTGAAAATTCGTAGATCAAATGCGCGTCAAGCATTGCGTATACCACGAATTTTGCTGCCTTTTTCCATTAAAATAAGAGAGCGTTAATTGAATTTTCTTGCCAAGGATGCGTGTGCGATCTTCTGACGCGTTTGCGGTCGATCGTCCCCCGGTGCAATTCTGTGCTGTCATGTCGGCCGCATCTGGCGTTCCCTCGACAATTTGGGCACCACTGGGGCCGTCCAAACGGCCCTACCAAGTGAGAAATGGTGCCTGGGGATTTCAGGTCTGTTCGGGAATAGTGCTATAATTCCAATTCTAAAGCGATAGTTTATTCATAGTGCCATACTTCCTTGAGCTACTAGCCTCTTTGGCAGCAACTGAGGCAGCAAGAGATACTTGAATATTGGCTGCATTTTCCGTAGATTTGCGCGGGTTACAAGTCTGTATCTCAAGCTATCTTACTCCTCACGTTACCTATCGTAACTTAAGCAAGTAATTGTATCAGTTATACAAGTTATTTTTCCTCCTTGACTTCAGCTCGAGTTTTGCAAGCTGCATGGGAAGCTGAAAAAGCAACGTGGAGAGAAGCTGTCTGAAAATGATGCCTATAATAACAAATTTCCGCCGCTGTCCATATTACCGATCTCGTCCTATTACCTAGGATGAGGATTTCAATATCTCCGGCCCTGGTATGGTTAATAGTTTTACGCGTTTTTCACGAAGCCTGAAGGTTTGAGCTCGTCAGCTATCTGGTAATTACACAATCTGACGCGCGTGTGATTTAATCAGCGGGCGAAGCAGGCGTCAGCCAACGCCTGCTGCTCCGTAGCGCCTGATCACTCGAGGTGATGAATTTTTTGTCTTCTGAGACAAATTTCTCTTTATATCTGGATTCAAATAACTGACATATGCTGGCATTAACATTGAAATTTTATGGAAGGCTTTTATGCACCTTGGTTCACGTTTCTATTGAGGGCTAGAGCCTAGAATAATTTTAAAAGTCTTCTATGTTTTGATGCTCATTTATGTAAATTTTTTGTAGAGCCTTGAATGCGTTTAAAGGAAAATAATTTTTTTTAACCTGAAGCTTTAGTTAGTAATGCAAATGAGCCGAAATGCTGCAAAGCAGCATGCCCGTTCAACAGGATCACTGTACACTGTAGTGCATACGATTGGCGACTTGGTATTGTGATGGAAATGTGAAGTTCCAGACCATCGAAATATGTCTTCTCAGCATGTGTGTGCGACAAATTTGCCGTTTTTTGGGAAAATTTTTGTATTTTATTAAGGACTTATATCCTGAAATTCAATTTCACGTTTCAGAAGGGCGTTTTAGGATAGTTCCTTATTTGTTTGCAGGTCATATGAGTCACACCATATGACCATTCTGTCGTATTTTATGCCTTTGCTCGGGTGTTGAATGTTTTTTGTGCTAATCCTTTCAACGTGTTGTTTTTGGTGGAACAATAAATTATCCAGAACTGAAGGTACTTACCAGTGCGGAGTGAAACTCAATAATAAAAACCGTGTAATATTTCTATACAAAGGTTGTCTATTACGATCGGCTTACGCCTAGCCTCACACTAACTGAGATTAGGATTCCTGAAAGAATTGTTTCATAATTCAGACGCAAGAAATTTTTCTGTGTTGTGTCGCTTGTAGGCAGAGGATCAAGACGTAAACATGCAGCAAGTTTACTTTGTTTCTCCATTCGTAGTCAAACAAAGAAATAGAATTTTGTTCCTTATCTTCTTCGTATCTCTGCACTAAAATGTAACAATCATCAAGCAGAATATTTCTCAGTGAGAAATGAGCGAAGAAAAATTCCTCCATGTTTTTATGGTACTGACATGTGCGTCGCAAGGGACTTACAAATCTTCTGTTAGAAAGCCTGGACCTGTGCTTCTCTTGGAAGGTTTAGACCTGTGATTCTGTTCAAAGATATGCACCTGTGATTCTGTTAGAAGGTGCTTCTGTTGGAAGGCCTGGACCTGTGCTTCTGTTGGAAGGCCTGGACCTATACTTCTGTTGGAAGGCCTGGACCTATGCTTCTTTTGGAAGGTCTGTTCATGCAATTCTCTTGGAAGGCCTGTCCCTGTGTTAGAGAAGCGATGCTCTCTTTCACTGCCGCACATCGCGTTGCCTAAATTGAAATGCCGGTAGTGCGGTGACCGGCAATTGATATCGCTTCAGCAAGTTGGCCGTTCACTCGTGTCGCAATTGAGGCGTGAGCCGTCCACTCGTGTCGCATCTATGGAGGCGCGTCCCCAGTCAAAATTTGGCGTCACCTTTCGGACGCCTAACGCTTGCAACTCTCGCCTTAAAGGTGAATCAGGTTTGAATTGACCGCGTTACTGTAGTCGGCGCTTATTTTAGAGCCTTTCGCCGGAATCGATTGCTCTATGGGCCGAATATACCTTAATATAACTGAAAAGAGCTGCTGGTCAAGCTGCTTCATGATAGCCTGGTCAGACTATGGTATTAGAGCGAACCATGACCATCTCCCGCTCATGGAATGGCGTGCACGCGAACGTTTTTTAACTCATACGATGGATTAGATGAGGAATAACTTAACCAATTTTTTGAGCTTATGTGGTATTTAGATACTAATTCCATTACATATAGGAAAAAATTGTTTTTCGACAACAAGATGCCTTTTTTTACTATCCTATATTTATAAACTAGAAGCTGCTGAGGGCATGGAAACATGATTAAGGGATGCACGAGGAGAAAAACACTTGATAAAGAGTACGTGACAGCAAAAAATCAATGCCTGTATCTCTGCGAGGTAATTTCACATCCTTATCATAACACAAAAAGCTGATATGCAAGCTTTTAATTGACACAACCAGCAACAGATGAACGTCCGGTTTTGGCATCAGGTCTTACAAGTTTTATGAAAGGTTCAGATCATTATGATTTTGTGATTGCACTGCTTTATATTGTGATGCCAGTGCATTGCCTGGTAACAGGCACTGTACCATGCTCCTTAGGCTATACTAACAAGGTTTACAAAATTTGAATATTCTCAGGCAACGTGTTATTGTGGTGCGTTCGGTGGCCTACTTTGCCCAGGCTCTTCACTTCTTTTTGAACAAATTAAAACAAATTTTATTCATTGGGTCAAACGACATCGATAACAAAACCTCTCCAATTTTTTACGGTTAACTTACGGTTATAGAGTTACTTTATTGTATTCACAGCGCGAAATTTATTGGAAGACACTTATGTATGTTATGTTATTTATGTAATATGTTATATTAACATTTTGATCCCGGGTTATACAATATGAAGGAGCATACGCTAACGTTGATGGCGGTAGTGCTTAAGTGTTTTTTGTGTTGATTACGTGTTGAACGACATACGTAGCTCATTTCAATCGTGTAATTGTGCCATGAAAAATGAAGTACGTGCCTTGAAATTAGTTACCAGTTTTAAGGGCTGAACATGTTAATTCAGAACATTGCTAGAAATAAAAAATTTCTGTGCAGTGTGTTTTTAGTGTGTTTCTACTGTGCAATCATTCTTTATTGTTGCAATCATTCTTTATTGTTTTATTAATCAAAATTATTTCAACCACCGTTCACTTATTTAAAATAAATGCTAAAAAATCTACTAACTCTACTCAACGTAACGAAGTTCCTGTTTGACTGACTCATAGAAAGAAACTCCAGTTTTTTATCCGTACTTTATTTTCTAGTAGCTGGAAGTTTACACCATCAAGTCCTTTGATATTAGTGGCCCCAAGACCTCCGTAAAAGCGGAACAAACTCTGCAAATCTGTATTCTTATCTTCAACAAATTTCGACGTATCGCCGTGTAGCGACGGCAGTAAACTTGCTTTACGACTCATCGCGCCGTAAGCGCTCCTACGTGACCCTCTACTGGACCAGGCTTGGCACCCTAATAAGCAATTAAATCCAAATAGGGTGGGGATGGCTAACCTCAACACAACCATACTGATGCTGATAGCCATGGTAACTGCCGCTCCCACACAGCGGCTACTCAGTTAATGCTTAATGATAAGCCAGTTCGCGGTAGGACAGACATGACCATGACCAGACATGAGCTGGTAACCACAATAAGCTGGTAACCAAGAGTAGAGCTGGTAACCACATACTGGTAACCACAATAACAAGTTTGGCTGCACAATTGCTTTACAAAATTTTTGTACCATTCCCAACAACTGTCATTGCATTCGCCGGAACATATTAGAAATTGATAGTGGTGAAATTTTGATAGTGATAACAATACTGTCTCTTGATTAGTATTCGAATTATGAATTGCAAAATTGAATGCATTTTTATGGACATTTTTCTAGACATATTATGAAAAGATCGTAAGACTGTTTGTCCGTCCCAGAGCTGTTCCTGTATATGAATCAATCATGCCGGCCTGTGATAGTGAAGAGATCCATTACAACGTGTAGTTGTCCCTCAGAAAGAATTTAACACTTTAAGTGAACTTTCCTACTCTTTGCAGGTTACTTCTTTTGGCAATTGTTTCTAAATTGCTTATTTTCAGCCATTTTGATATTTCTGTTGCTTTTTCACTGCTATTACTCTATTGAAATTTAAGGAGTGGTCAGCTTCTGAATTATGGACGCCTCAAGCTTGACTTGAGCGTAAATTAGCAGCTCTATGTTCGCTCTGGTTGTACGAGCAAAATAAACGTGTGATTAGCATTCGGTCTATTCCCTGACAAACGTGGCGCGAGTGCGGGGTGTGCGTATTTTTGGCACCTCGATCATACCTTCGGGAAGAACACGTCTGAATCTGAAAAAGTGAGTTAAAAATTCCCTCTCCCTTCCCCTCTTATACTGGGGGGAAGGGAGGGGGGCGTTTCATTACATTATATTGCCTTTTGTGTTGCCCGATTCTACCCTATTCACCTGTACCAAACATTCTTCTCTATTCTCGGTAGCAAACATCCACCTCATACCCCAGTTCAAAATGTTATCACATAACCCAGTGTCAAGCTTTTTCTCATATAACAACAGTATCATGTATTCTCTTGCATTCACCATTACCAAGCATTCTACCATACATACACCAATACCAAACATCCCGCAATCATCAGACCTCAATGTTCTCCCACAACATTCTCAAACAACAGCCTAGTTAGTCAACAAGGGTTAATTTTAATGCACAGACTTGATTTGTATAAGCCATTTCAACATGGTGCGGTTTAAATGTGGCAGATAATTCCTTTATTTCCATGGATCGAATGATTAACAAGATTATCATTATGAATTGTTGGCGGGAATGCAATCCAAGGCGAGACCTACTTGCATCAAGACCCACTTGCATTCCATTTCCGCACGCACGCTGGCATAACAACCAGTATTTAATTTCATAACGAGTTGTCATTTCACGATTCGTCACTATAAGTTCCGTTCAGCGAATTGTTTTGCACTGGTCCATAAAATTCTGCCTACAGCTGCTGTAAAGAAGAATAGAACTATTATTACCGTCGAGATTGTAGTTGGATTTTTTGTCTTTCTAACATTGTCATGCTCGATAGCAATTTCAGAAATTTATCTTATAAATTTTTTGTTTGTAAGCTGATGGAATCTGTTGTGAGGGATAGGATTATCGATCACTTGACTGCTCACCATCTCATATCAGATTATCAGATTGTCAACATGGTTTTATTGCCGGCAGATCCTGCACCACTAACTTATTATCTACGTTGAACGATTGGACTCGCCTGCTGGACGAAAGAGAGCCAGTGGATGCATTGTGGAAGTCTAGTAGCTTCTTCAAACTATCGCCAGTCATGAAAAGATCCGGTCAAATGACACGAGTTTAGATCTATGAACAAGGCACGAAATGGAAAAGAATCGGCGACAGGCCACATCAGGCCTACACTTCAGAGCCGACATCACTATGTTATGTTATGTTATGTTATAATAATTTTGTAATTCTTAAAAATTTTCACAATTCATAACGACACTTCCATTTCACTGCGGAAACTAACCTGATGTTTCAACGAAAAAACACATAATCACGCAAAACAAGCAAAGCAGTTACCTACGAATACACTCGTCATCCAAATTTAAAAGAGTAAATTCACTTGCAACGGCTCGGTGATGAAGAGTGCACGGTGAACTTAACTACGCTTCTACGCAGTCAACTGTTGTCAATGCTTAATTTTCGGTTCCACAATTCAATCCAGTTATCTTGATGAATTGGAAAATTTAGAACCTGAAGCATTCGAACACGAGCAGCTAAAATAACTCGCTCATGCCGACATATACCTCAAGTTACGAAATTTCCATTAATGTCAAAATCTTGAAAGCTCAACAGTGTGTTCTTGAATCATCAGTTGAATGCCGCCAAGCCGGTGTCGGGTTTCCTAACGAACTTACTTTATGAAGCATTGCTCAATGCACAGTAATCTAAGAAATTTTTGTTTTTAACAATGTTCCGAATTGACATGCTCAGCCTTTAATGCTGGTAATTAATTTCAAGTCACTCGTTCCACACTTAATCAACACAAGAAACACATAGGCACTGCCGCCAGTAACGTCAGCGTCTTCGCCCTCCCACTGCATCACCCTAAACCCGGGTAAAATTTGAACATTAAAAGTGTATTGTAAAAAATTTTCCGCGGCGAATACAATAAAGTAATTCTGTAAAATAAGAACCGTTTTAAATTGACTAGGATTTGTTACCGATGTCGTTTGAACCAATGAATATAATTTGTATTAATTTGTTCAATTAGCAGTGAAAATGCATTAGGCAAAAAAGGTCATTTTACGCACCACAATATCACGTTGACCGGAAAATATTCAAATTTTGCAGACCTTGTTTGTATAACCGAAGGAGCATGGTATACAGGGCATGTTAGCAGGCAATGCACTGGTATCACAATGTCAAGCAGAGCAATTCCAAAAGCATAATGATCTGAACGCTTCATATAAAACCTATACGCCCTGACGGCGAAACCGGTCGTTAATCTGTTGTCGATTCTGCCAATCAACAGCTTGCATATCAGTTACTTATGCTCTGATAAGGATGTGAAATTTCCTCATAGAACTACAGACATTGAATTTTTTGCTGCCACGTACTCATCATCAAGTGAGTTTCTCTTCTTGCACCCCCTAATCATGTTTCTATGCCCTCAACAGCTGCCGGTGTATGAATATAGGATAATCAAATAATGTATTTTCTCGTCAAAAACTTTTTTGTCATATACGTAATAAAATTACTAGCTAAATACCACGCAAGTTCAAAAAATTTGTGGACTCTCATCTTGATCAATAGTATGAATTAACAAACGCACGTGTGCACGCCATTACATGAGCGGGAGATGGTCATGGTTCGTTCTAATACCAGAGTCTGATCAAGCTGTCATAAAGCAGCTTGACCAACTGCTCTTGTCGGTTATATTACGCAGCTTTGGCCCGTTGGACAATCGACTCTCACAAAAGTCTCCTAAATAACAGCTGAATACAGTAAAATGGCCTATTCAAGCATGATTCACCTCTAAGGCGAGAGTTGCAATCTTTAGGCGTCTGAAAGCTGACTCCAAAGATTGACTAGGTAAGTGTTGACCTGTCGGTGCGCAATGCGCCGTCAAATGTGCTCCTCAATTCCCCAGACGCCGGAGCATTCAGTCGCTCCGTCCGGCATCTAAGTGCGTCGAAGCATTTAGCTTGGACGAGCTCCTGCCGAAATTTATTTCCTCGTCAGTTACCGCGGAGACACCGTTGCTTGCCACGCGGCTACTCTGCTGTCACCCAGTCTCACTACACGCTTCGTGGCGCTCTCTTAGTACAGTCAATGCATGAAAGATAAATTCCATGAATGGAAATCGTCACGCAGTATTTCTGGTCAGCCTCGGGCGATCGTAGTTCACAACCTGGGCTGGGAATGTTCTCATGAATGGGGGTCGGCTCCGTGGCACAGCTTTAAGACCCGTCGCTTCCCCTAATTCGGTCACCGCGGCGCCTCCTCCCCAATCAGAATAATTTGAAGGGCTCTTGATTTCCCGGCAAAGGGTTGGGGCAAGTGTGGGGAAAGGGGATCGAGAGGAGAGCTTGCGAAGAGGAAGTGAGGGGAGAGTGTGCGAACGGTTGCGAGTTGAAAACGCAGGAACGGTTGCGAGTGAAGAGTGCGGGAAGGGGCAGCGAGAGGAGATTGGGGGGAGAGGGCGAGCGTGGGAAGGTTTCTTACGGTTTCTAATCTTTTGGGCTTGTAGCAGAAACCGATCGTTGGACGAAAAACCGCTATGAAAGTTATTCAAAAACCAAATGAATCTTGCAAGGAATCGAGATGATAGATAAATTTTGAATTGCTTTATATAGCTATGCACTTTGAAGTTTAAAGTTCTCACGCTATGTAAATGCCATCGATTATAAATTGTTATTTAAATGAAATCACTTGCATCGAGATGCAAGATCTAATCACTTGATGTTAACCAGCAAATCGTGTTATTTTTTAGAGCAGCGATGTGTCGGTACCTGATCGAGCAACATTCACGATGACATCTCAATGGGACATTTAGGATACCTGTGGTTTATTATTAGCGGCTGAAATGCAGCCAGCTGATTTTTAAAGGTCGCTTGAACCTTTATTTAAAGGTTGAACCATGAATACTTTTTGTGATATGAGTAGCGCGCTATTGCGACGGTCAACGATCAAAGCTCCCGTTTTAATTGGTATCCGCCGCAACCGACGCAGCAAGATTCTATGTTGGTGTTTCGATATCATGGAAACTCGTCATAGAGATAAACGAATGTGCTTCCTCAAAACCACTATTTGACCTGGTCTAACCTTCCTCTTCGGAGTTTGATTGGATATGCCACTCAAACTCTGATAAATTATTGCCGTAATTGGAGTGTTTCATAGACACTCGATATTGTTAGATTTGTTGGACGAGGTTGATTTTGCTCACAGTTAGTTTATTGTTTTAATAGAATAAATGATTGCATTTCAGGAATTATAAATGATGACGTTTCAATCTGTTTTGAATGACATAATAATCTGGACGCAAATGTTATGTCCTCAACCACGGGTTTGATGAGCTTTAGCTCATTCCAAGCTTGACCATTGACTATGTTCCTGATTTTCACTCGCATTGTTGCTGCTGGTGATTCCCTCCTGTTAGATACCAAACAGGAAAGGAAATGGAAAAATTATTAATCTCCTGGAGCTGCTGGATCGAGTGAAATACTTTCATTTCGGAACAAATTGAAACAAAAACTTTAACTTCCGTGTTTTTTTTCCACATGCATCCATTAATGTTCATTTTTACTCAACCGTAAATCACTTATAGGTACTCAACTGTGGATATGTGAACTTTAAAGGCGAGTCTTGTTGAAGGCGAGTTAAGAACTGGAATTAGGATTCCCTCCGCTAACTCTGATTTCGAGTCGCTGTGACAAAACCCTGGAAGGTTGTCGAATTGCCTGAAGTTCTTAATTTTTGTACATTAATGTTTAGTTTATGTTCTTGTTATAACGGAAATGATTACCATGCATAGGAAAGTAACAATTGCAACCCTTCTTGCATAATACACAAGATGGTCGTGTTCTCTGACCTTGTTCATGATACAGTGCATGTCTACTTTGAACATTGGAAAATTATATGCAGCGGAAATTCCGGGGCGTAAAAATTCTCAAAAGGTGCCAAGTTCTTCATCGTACTAGTTTCATTATTGCCGTCATTTCCAATGCTGTGTTGAAATTTGTTGAACACATTCTTTTTTTAACACGTTTTTCTTAGCTTAGCTTCGCGTTTGTTTGTTTGTTTGTTTGTTTATTTATTTGTTTGTTTGTTGTTAACATTGACAACGAAAATTAGCCCACTTCTGATTGCTCTAGAGATCTGAAATTCGGCATGCAGGCTATTTTCGCCTAACAATTTCAGATACAATCATAAAAACTAGCAATTAGAGACCTAAATTAGCTTAATTGAGTAAAGTATATATATATAGTATGTATATATTTATATAGTATGACGTGCGGGCGCTGACGCTGCGTATCATCGATACGTACGTGAAGTCAAGTAAATTGGCTCGCAACAACGTTTTCATGTGTAGCAAATAACGGACTAAAAAGGAGAAAATAAAATACTTAAAAAAAACTTTAAAAAAAAACACGTTTTTCTTGTGGACTAAAAAATAGAAAATAAATTAGGGCTCGCCCCAAAAAACGTGGGTCGGGCTGTACGTTCACCATTAAATTTCCAAAATTCGTGTGTTGTGTGCTTTCGCTTTAATCATAAATCTGCCCGACACACGTTTTTTGGGGCGAGCCCTAATTTATTTTCTATTTTTTAGTCCACAAGAAAAACGTGGTTTTTTTTAAGTTTTTTTTTTAAGTATTTCATTTTAATATTCTACAGTTCTCTATTTAAATTCTTGTCCAAAATGTTTTTCAATCATAACAAATTTGTGTTTGTGATATATATTGTTTAAAATCATTTTAAACGATCGGATATAAAAAGCACTGTTTTCCAGTTCACCACTGTGGTTTCAAAACCTTTCTATTCCGATGAATTAGAGCACTTTGAAAGAGACAATTCAAACTGTTACAATGAGGCACAAAAGGTGGCGAGAACTCCCATCAAAATCAGGGAGAGGTACAAGGCAAGACTAAATGCCAAATAAGGATCTGTAGTTCTAAGAGCTGCCACTGTTAAGGTCAGATCATTAGCTATGCCGATCGCCTCACAGGACACAACTTTTTTTTCGTCAGTAACGAGATGCGGCGACGATAAGCTATATTTTTAAGGATATTTTTACTTGCTGTAAGCGATATTTTTACTTGCTTTTGACAAGACATTTTTCCTATATTAATTCATGATTAATCTAAATTAAATATATTTCGATTTTTATCTTTTCCATTTTTGCATCTAGTCTTTCCATCAATTCGCATAATTAAGCCCTCTTTGATTTTTAATAGCTACGTTCCATTATTAGGCGCCTTCGGATTCAAGAAGCTTTCATGCTCAACGCGGCTCTTATAACTCGCTGGGAGCTCGTGGCGCAGGCCATTTAAGTTTTCGGACTCGGCGATCCCCTCGCGGGCCACACTTTATCAGGCATTCTTGTCCTTCCGACCAGGAAAAACTGCCGCCGGATTCCAGCTTATCCGCCTGAGAACATTTTCTTGACCCGCTTCTGCGTGTCGCCACAAGTTGGAGGAGACGCGCGCAGATAGACTTGCCTCCTCGACGGTGTATCCTGGAATCAGAAATAAATGACAGTCGCACAAATATATCGCATCTTTTCTGAGCGGCATAACTCACTATAACATCTTCAAAGTGGAAGTTTGATTTGATTTGACTTCCAAGATTGAATTTTGTTTGAACTTTGCGAATACTATTGACAGAAATCACTACTATTATTGAATTTACCGAGAACAATACTCGGGTTTTCTTACTGAAAGCTTGGCCAATTTTTGAATCTCAGGAAAGCAAAATGTTTACTTTACCTTTTGCAACTAATCAAAGTGCAGCATTGCCACTGGATATTTTGCGTAGCAATGCTGTACGTGGCGATATTTGAAATGTGCATAAAAGAAGAGCAAGAATAAATGCAATCCTTCGTACGCTTTGTTTCCTATGATTCCGTCGATTTCTTAATGTCAGCGCATAGGTCACCTTTTTAGCGCATTTTCTCATTTATAAAAAAATTCACTATTGTGCTCGCCATATCCGTCTGTCTGTCCGTCTGTCCGTCCGTCTATTCGTGACCTCAAGTTTTCGTCGACGAGAAAATGCGCTCTCTGTCACTCACTGCAGTGAGTACTGAGTTATATTTCTGCTTCTCTGGAGGTATTGCGGAATGAAAGTTCATTATCTGTGATGCTGCTCCACACCGGAGTTAGAGGTAAAACAAGGGAATTCTTCAATATTATCCGTTGGAACTCTAGCCAATTCGTTGTAAGAGTATTTCGCTCTCACTCGCGACAAGATTTTTCCCAATTTTTCTCAATTTAGGCCGCTGTTAGGTGAGAGGCTCCAGCGTTGTCCGCATTCTCGCGCTGAGTTCAACAGGTATTGGCTACTGGGCTATACAGGCCATGACCTGTGAAATCGACTATTTTTGGTTCTGAATTTTATTTTGCTTTGCTATCCATGAACATCGCCATGCTTCGCTAGTGAATTTTCTGCGGTAGTATAGGTCATACTCCTCATGAATTTCCGTTTATTCCTGTACTTTTCCTCACCGATACCAATGCTGATGTTTTTTCTCATCTGCAGATAATGTCGGTTTCATGGCTGAGATCTCGGTGGTGTGTGTGCTCTAGGAACCGCTGGCACTGTTGAAGGAGTTCCTGGTAGCGCAGGAGAAGTCTTGACTTCAGAAGTCATGTTTTACGTCGTCCGCTGAGTCACTTCGGCGCCGCTGGCACTATGCCGAATCCTTGCCTCCTGCGCAAGCGCTTCTCGGAATCCTTTCAGGGCCTCGCAGTGACAGTCCTGCGTTCCGCTTCATCTGAATCTGGACTGTGGTCCTGAACTGTCTTTGTTCCGACTTAACTTTGGGATTGTTGCGGATTGTGGCCTTGCGTTTCAAAATTATATTCGGCTGCAACTTTCATGTGCAGCTCACAGGTCATCATCTGTTCGTTTACATTCGATAAGATTTTTTCTGGTTGCACCTTTCAGGATTTCTTCGACTAAATAATTTATTCATCTATATTGATGCGTGCAAATTTTCCTTGCATTTGTTTCACCTATTTGGTCAGCGTGTAGTTTTCAATGTATTTATGTGCAAGCCTTTAGCCAATAAACGTTTTTTTCTGCGTTTAATTCGCTCGCTCAGCAATGCTTAGTTTCCAAGTCCTCTAGAAACGTCAGTCGATGTCCGATACTCTGCACTCAATTTCTTCCAAACTACCGAGTCTCATCGATCCTTTTAGACTCCGAAGCCTGAATTCATTAAATCCTGGCTTCGACAGGCTTTTTGTAGTCATTTTTTTTTCTATCCAAGGGCAGAAGGATCCTATCTATTCCTTCATGGCCCCGGCTCAGATCCTGAACTCGAAGGCAGTAATGAATGCAGCGAAACGGAACGTTGATTCATTTAAGGTCGTGGCGTCACAATTCCCGAGGCCTAATGAAAATTCGTCTTTAGTTAAGAAAGCAAGTAATCATTTCGGTTGATTAGTTCACCACAGTCGCCATGTTTCGTTTGGCTGCTTTTTGAAGTATAAAAGTTTACTATGAATCTAATAGGTATGGGTAAAATTTAAGACTGAGGTTTTGCGGTTAGGAAGGTAATATCTATCTGAATTGATTGCTTCTGTTTAGACCAGTCGCTTTCCGTTGCTGCATCTGGAATGGCGGATGGGGGACAGACAAAGGGAAGTCGTGAATGCTATAAATACTTCCCAATCCATTATTTTAAAATCGCTGTCGGCCGGAAACCCAGCAAGCGAAGAGATTGCATGGAATCTCCAGCAGCCAGGGTATTCCATTAACCTAACCAGTTTTGTTCATCGCATTGTGTTCTTCAGTTGTTCTGCGTTGTTTCATTGTGATGCATGGAGACAAAGGATTGTGAACCAAATGTTGGTTTGATTTTATTGTTGATGACGCCGGGTTTTGCAGCAACATTTGTGAGTCGCCGTTTTGATCATGCAAGTGGGGATGTTGATCTTGCACTTGCACGCTTCGTTTGGAAGCGGCGTGTGGGTGGACAACACTGCAGCGGTCAAACTTTGCAAAAAGATCCAATTTTCTTGATCAGTTAACACTCTTGATCAGAGACAACGGTTAACACTCGTGATCAGACACACTCAAATTCATGGCGATATTAAATTGATCACTCTAAAAAGATCAGGAATTGATTTAATACGCAATTTCCAAAAGTCTTAAATAACTGTTTTCGATTAATTAGGGATCTTTTTCGAGTTTTCAATTTACAGTTGCTATAAATTTGAGTTTTTCTTCGATGACTGATCAATAATATCGCAACAAACGGAGAATTGCTGAACCTTCTGAGGGCAGCATTGCTCTTTTCGCTCTTGTTATCTGGTATTAAATAGAAAAAAATTCCAGAAAAATGTTTCCGAATAGATGTTTTTCTATCTTCAGGAATTGAAGTATGAAAATTCTTGTCGT
Source organism: Hyalella azteca (assembly GCF_000764305.2). Classification (NCBI taxonomy): domain Eukaryota; kingdom Metazoa; phylum Arthropoda; class Malacostraca; order Amphipoda; family Hyalellidae; genus Hyalella; species Hyalella azteca. The sequence goes on along the minus strand of NW_025944675.1, from coordinate 125,807 downwards.
TGAATTTGAAGTTGATATTCGACTCCTTGTCTCTCTTTGATAGAATTCTGGACGGACTCTTCCTCAGAAAATTTACTGAGTTACTGATTATTTTTCAGCTTTGATCGTCGTTTATCCGATACCCGCGTCTCCTTTGGTAGCATATATTCGAATTACGGCATTCCCAGCAACTTAGTTCGATTAAATTGGCGATTGTTTTCACCCGAACAAATGGTAACGGGTGTTTAGTGGCAGCATTAGACAGGTTATCTCACTACTTGCTGCTTCGGATTGAGTTGTGTTGCAGGATGAGCGACATAGTAAAAACTGACCGAGCCTTAAAACCTGGACTCGGAGCTCATTTCAGATACAATGAAAATGACAACTCAACTTGATCTTGGGCGAAGAAATTCACCCAACAACAAAATTCTCTACTTATATATTCGAACTTAAGAAACAACTATGAATATTATAATTTTTATTTCTAGTTTTAATTTGGAGTAAGTAATACTTTGATAACGCTTGAAACTTCTCCTGCTGTGATTTGAGGTTGTGAAGAAAACGCAACTTTTCTATGCATCAGCTATCCTTGTTTCCTGCATAGTAGTGCTAGCAATTGTTGAGGTTTATTTATATGAACAATGTGCTTTAATAAAACCGAAATGTCATGACAAGAAGCATTATTAACAGAGACATTAAGCACATATCCGGACGATTGGTAGAAATAATACTGTATAGTCCATCGTTTTCTTTCCTCTGTTTCTGGCTTCGGATCAAAGAAACTGCAAGTAGAATGGTTGTTGTTGTTGAAGGTTGAATGCTTTATTGTGGGAAACCTGCGTTGAATTACGACGGCGTGGAGGCGGCCTGCGATGAAACGTTCTTCAGCTTCTCAGTCAGATGCAGTCGACGCAAACTTACGACAAAATATTGAAGAATTTCGCTGGAACGTCAACGATCTTCAAAGGCTTTGGAATGTTGGGTCCCGACGCCCACGTGCATGCTGGTGGGGGAGCTCAAGCTTCTTGCTTGGTCTTTCTTATATAGCACATTCATTACTTGTTTAAAAAGAAAAACATATTTCCCTGTCGTAAGATCTCATTATCTTATCAAATCCAACCTCTCGATTAATCGTTATAAATGCTAGGAAACTGCTGTAAATCTTTACCTAAATCTCTTGCCGATGATTTTCATACAAAAGGTAACTACAGTATAACTATAAAGCCGGCTTTGCACAAACACATTAGAATTTTTCAGCTGAAACAACAATTTAACTTCATTTTTCTTATTGCAAATTATTGCCAGTGATTTTAGTGGTATTGATAATTTTGTGAGTGGCAACGTAAACTTCCCAGTGACAAACTAATATAAGTATTATGGCTTCCAAAACGCTGTTTAAAGATCTCTCTACAGATGCGGGCGCTCGGGAATTTTCTTTGAGTGCCGCCTTCCTGCATGTTGCCTGCTTGTGTACATGTGAACTTCAAAAGCCTTGTATGTAAACACCAAACATCACAGAACATCGAACGCGGGGGAATATCATAGCCTGACAGCAAGAGTTATGAATAAGTGATGTGGCAGAGATATCTTGGGATGGTAAAACATTCAATGAGTTGAATGATACCACGCAGCGTTGAAAGATCAGTTACTAAAAAAATTCAAATCTGTAATCGAATATAATATTACATCATAATGAATGATATCACAAACTGGTACCCCAGATAGCAGATACCTTCCTGTGATCGTGTTGAGTAAATACTTATATACACGGTACTAAATTGAATGATACGGGATGAAATTTACTATGCAGTGAGTTGATAACTTATCGTGTACGAGTGCATATCCTGTGTTAAAATGAAATATTATGCGCAGGGATAAAATACGCATGCCGATAAAGATGCTGTGTTAAAATGAAACATTATGCGCCGGGATAAAATATACATCGTTTGCGAGCCCATATCATGCATAAAGTTGTCTCCTTAATGTCGCTATGTCTCAAGTAGTTCTCAAGCTGATGACGCCGGCTTTGGCTCGGGGTTTCATAAATTTATGCAGATCGTCTTGAACAAAATAAATCACACGGGCAAACAATAGGCAGGGGAACGCATAAATTGCTGTTTGGAAATTTTGTCTCGCCTTTTTGGATTTTCCTCAAATTTATTGTCATTAAACGAAATTCTTGTTCTGTTCTGGTGTTTGGCCAAACCTTGGTTAGAAAACTCAAATATAATTGATTGTATGTTTCGAAGTGAGATAAAGATAAATGTATTTAGGCATTGATGTACATTATAACTGTGCATTGATGTAAACAAATAATACAAGAGATTGATGATCTATCGCTGTTTACGAGCGACGAGGCCGAGATTGAGTGAATACTAGAACAATAGAACATTAATTTAATTGGTACAAGCATTGTTACTTGTGTTCTTTTATAGGCACCATTAAGAGGAACTCTGTTCAATGTCTGCCTAACTCTGCGATATTACATTGATATGCAGCCTAATATGCAACATTTCTCCGATATTATTGATAGGCAGCCTAACTTGCAACATTGCTGCGATATTGGTGGTGCGCTGCCTAACTTGCAACATTGCTGCGATATTGTTGGTGCGCTGCCTAACTTGCAACATTGCTGCGATAACATTGGTGCTCAGTTAACTTGTTATATTGATGCGACATAATTGCTACGCAGTCCAAGTTTCTACTCTGAATATTTTCTTTGAATAGAAATCTATTAAAGCGTCGTCGACTGATATGATGCGCTGTCATTGATGGTGTTATTTTAACCGATGTTAACACTTGTTTCTTTTTGCACCCCAGATGGGATGGTGGCTCTGAACACCAGTTGGCCTCACCCCACGCTCACCCTGCGCATCCCCAAGGACTTCCCCCCAGCCACCGCCATCGTGTCTCTCCCCATCATCATCCCCCCTGAGCTGCACTACCCCTCCACTCCTCCCCGGGTAAGATAAACTTCATTCAAATTGTTCAAATTTGAGATGCAATTAAAATCTCTCCAAGCTCTTCATCACTCATCGATATATCGGTCTATTTATAAAATACAATTAGTTATTATAATATTAATGTCATTTACCATTTTAATATTATATCATTTCGAATGGATAATAAAGAATCAATTGAATATCATTCCTACTCTTGTAGGGGGCAATCTAACTTCCTTATTTTAATAAAACGCAAACTTTAACTCCGCTTTCGCCTTTTGAATATCATTATAAGTATCACAAAAATCTGAAGTCTTGGCGCTACTTATAGCCAAGTTCACCTAATTAATCGCCTAATCATCTCTATGTTAACAATTAAGTCACCTTCAACAAACTGTTGTCGTTTTTCTCGCTATCTTTACTGTCATTTACAATCCCATTTATATCGAAGACCATGCATGCTGAGTCCATTTGCTGACACTGATATCAAATCTTGGTTATCTGGCCAGGTGATAATCATGCGTTAGTATCGATGTGTGTTCAACGAGTGCATTGCATACTCCTTTGTTCTAATTAGTTGCTGCGAAGATAGTCTATTGATTGCGCGCTCGATAAAATATATTTTTGCGCCGTTGTGGGAAGGCGATGCCACATTTTTTTTTCAGTCCGAGTTGTGCAACATGACACCTGCCTTACATAGCAAACCTGGCGCTGGATAATTGAACCAATATTTTAGGTTCAAATTCAAAACTGAAATTATTCAAGCAGCAAGGGTAGATTTGTAGATAAAACAATGCTGAGGCCAATAATTCATCGTCGTTTCACTCGTTCGCATCACACAACATCAGGCCCGCTGCGTTATTGACGCTGTCGCGCTGCATAATCCTTTGTAATTTCCACACGAATTGTTGAAGAGAAGTTTTCGGGGCTATCAAACAAGGGAACAAGTCCCCTCTGGGATATTTTACGTTCTTCTTGCATCGCACAATATTTTACGTACTTCTTGCATGCAGGCTATTTCGTGCGCTGCTTGCATGCAGGGATTTTTTTGCGTGTTTCTCACATTGGAATCTTGAATGCTTTGCAACAGCTCGGCGCATCAAAGAGCCTGTGATGTTAGCAATGATTTATACGACAATTTTTTAAGTAGACGCGAAAGAACTGCATTGAAGTGTAATAAATGAACTGAATGCAAAGATTATGATGCATAGTGAGGTTCGTTCATTGATGCGAAGTGAAGGATGTTAGCGATTGACTCTTACAGTGTAGTCTGTGCGTTGGTGCGTATATAGCCTGTACCTTGATGCGTAAATATATATAGCCTGTGCGCTGGTGCTCATGTAGCGTGCACGTTGGGTTGTTTATATACTATACGCTGGTGCTTATGTATATAGCCTGTACGCTGGTGCGTATATAGCTTGTACGCTGGTGCGTACATAACCTATACGCTGGTGCATATATAGCCTGCACACTGGTGCATATATAGCCTGTACGCTGGTGCCTTTACTGCCTGTACGCTGGTGCTTATATATAGCCTGCAGTATGTACATTGATGCGTGTATAGCCTGTACGTTTGTGCGTAAATAGTCTGTAAGCTGGTGCGTATATAGCTGTACGTTGGCGCGGATATTGCCTGTACATTGTGCGTATATAGCCTTTACGTTGGTGCGTATATAGCCTGTACGTTGTGCGTGTATAGCCTGTACGTTGTGCGTATATAGCCTGTACGTTGTGCGTATATAGCCTGTACGTTGGTGCGTATATAGCCTGTACGTTGTGCGTATATAGCCTGTACGCTGGCGCGCATATAGCCTGCACGTTGGCACATCTATAGCCTGTACGTTGGCTCGTATATAGCCTATACGTTGGCTCGTATATAGCCTGTACGTTGGATCGCATATAGCCTGTACGTTGGCACATATATAGCCTGTACGTTGGCTCGTATATAGCCTATACGTTGGCTCGTATATAGCCTGTACGTTGGTGCGTATATAGCCTGTACGTTGGCGCATATATAGCCTGTACGTTGGTGCGTACATGGCCTGTACGCTGGTGCGTATATAGCCTGTACGCTAGGGCGTATACAGCCTGTAAGTTGGAGCGTATCCTCTATATACTATACGCCAGGGCGTACATAACCTGCACGCTAGGGCGTATATAGCCTATACAGGGTTAGTATACTGCACTCTAGTAATCCTGACTTTCTGAAGTTGACGGCCTTTTTGTATTGCCAGTCTCTCCGTTCTTTTCATTTAAAATGCAAGGAGTTTGCTGAGCCTTCTTTGCTTGCCTCTTATTAAAGCTTGATTTCTCGGAGCGCTGGTCAAAATTGCAGCCAAATAATATGGTTCAGAAGATTGCGCAGGATGGTCGCATTCTGCATAGCATTCTAGTAATTATGAGATAATTAGGGAATATAAATCTTGAAAGCCTTCGCTTGGTTTTTGTTGCACAACGTGTTCTGCAAAGCTGAAATATCTTTATTTATTGTGAAAATGTCTCAAAGTGCATCGCTCGCTTTTAAATCCAATTATAATATGTGCTTCATCCTTAAAAGCAACCGTATGTTATTGATAATTAATTCGATCAAAATTTCCACAAACCAACTTTTTAAAAAGTTAAAAGTTCCCATCATGACGATCACTTTTGTAACATTTTCCATGCCTGCGAGGGATAGTCTTATTTTAGCTCTGTTTGTGTAGCCCGCTATTGGAGGGGCGGCGCCCGGCCCCTGGTGTGGCGAGGGCCGCTGTCGCAAAGTTCCCATCTAATTTACTGATGGTCCTGAAGTTGTAGACATCTTCGTAAATTGCGCCCGATATTACTGTAAAAAAGTAGTCCCATAATATATTTATTGTTATCACATGCAGCTGAGTCAGCAGTTTTGAGAAGTTCTGTGTCACACCGAGCTATGACTGCGTGAAGGTTATTACTCCTATCTTTGTTGGAAGACATAGTTATTCAATTAGATTTTCAAGTATAATTTAGCAGATCGATCTATGGAAAATTTTAAAATTCAAGTTCTCCAAGAATTTAATAGCTGAGTAAATTCAACTTATCTTCAATGTTACGATGTTACACTGGCTGATGATGAAACTGGTCGTTCTTCATCGAAGAAATGGTGACCAGCTGATGATGAAAAACGTTTCTATTAAAGATATGGTGAATTCACTTGGCGTTTTCTTTGCTTTGTGTTTCTTGTTCAAAAATTCAGTTCCAGTTGTTTCGTCGTCGTATCACTTGTGAATGGATGAATGTTTTAAAACTTGTATGATGAGTCTGCACTGCTCAGGATAACAGTGCCTGCTCATCGAGTCACAGAAGCCGACTTTTATGTGCTCAAAATCAATGATAATAATGATACAAATTGGTTAATTCGGATTTTGTATTCTTTCTTCTATTCTTTAGTAAAAATACTGAGTTCAAAACTTGCCCAAATGGAATTCAATTGTGACTGCGAAACAATAATATCAGTGATATTCAGGAAGTTAATCGAGTTTAGAGTCCAAATATATTTGTGCATTGTTTGTTGCTCTCGTGGTAACTTCGTTCTTTTTGTGCTAGGAAAATACGTGAACTGCAACCAGAGAATGACGATGTAGCCTAAGCCAAGCCCAGGCCTCAGGTGCATGTCCTGGTCCAGAATACTAAGATGTTCACATGCGACTGGCGGATGGCCGACCTCGATACGCCTCTAATTTTGAACGAGGGTGGATTGTGCTCTTCGTGTTAGCTTGCACGGAACTTCCCTCTATTGCATTCCAGCCCCGCGGCCCCTCTAAATGTGGGGCAGAATTAGCTTAAGCGCCAATTTGAGTGCTGAGTGAGTGGCACGGCAGTGCCTGAGTGGTGAGTGGCAGAGAAGTGCCTGAGTGGTGAGTGGCAGGGAAGTGCCTGAGTGCCGAGTGGTAGGAAAGTGCCTGAGTGGTGAGTGGCAGGGAAGTGCCTGAGTGGTGAGTGGCAGGGAAGTGCCCGAGTGGTAAGTGGCACGGCAATGCCAGAGGGACGAGTAAGTGGTAGGAAGGGCCTGAGTGATGAGTCGCAGGGTTGTGCTTGAGTGACGAGTGAGGGGCAGGATAGTTTTGAGTGATGAGAGGATGGCATTATAGTGCCTTACTGTGGATGACGGTGCGCAGTGCCTGAGTGGTGTAAGACAGAGAAATACCATCACAATACAGCAGCGATGATCACGTGTGCCACAGCGTCTCAGGAACGCTCTTTGCAGCGAGTCATGAGACGCTTAATGTCAATATTTGCATTTGAATTGCTTAATATCGTGCCTAAAGCTAATTTTACTGCCTCAAAACGATTCTGTTATATTAACACTTTGCATTTATTCTAATACGACCCAATTTTGAGATGCAATAATCGCGTTCTTCGCTTTTGATTAGCGAATAAGCGTGGACTTCCCCAGGCCGAAGCAATATTGAGCGAAATGAACCTTCTTCTCGTTATCTCAACGCCTGATTGCTGTTATTTTAACGGCTTGTTGCTGTTATCGTATTGCCTCGTCGTTGTTATCTCATTGCCTTGTTGTTATCATTTTTACGTCTTGTTGCTGTTATCTTAACACCTTGTTCCTATTATTTTAACTGTTTGTATATTTTATCTGAATGTCGTGTAGCGGTTATCTTAGCGGCTTGTTGCTGTTGCTTTCATACCTCGCTTCTGTTATTTTTTTCCTCTTAATCGACTGCGAATTTCATTTTCATTTCGTGAAATGCTTTCAGTATTAGATGAGCTCTGGAAGCCAGCTATTCAGCTTAATTGCGTTGCTGAAAGACGCAAAAAAATTATACTACTATTCTCTTCAGGATTGGTTATTCTCAATATAATCAGATGATTTACGTTGAAAGATTATCCGAGTAATACATTCTGAGCGTGCCGGCAATGTCATGTCGTACAAATAACTAGCGTTCGTTCCAATAGCTAATTGGTGTATATAGTGGGATAATTTGTGCGCAAAAAATGCGATAATTGATCGCAATGTGTCATTTGTGTACACTTATGTATTTAGATATTTTATTACTGATGTTACGATTAAGGACCGTAACGATATAATTGGTGTGCACTAACGGGATAATTCAAGGGAACCAATATTTAATATCTTTCGCAAAAAATGCGATAATTGATCGCAATGTGTTATTTGTATACACTTACGTATTTAAATATTTTATTACTGATGGTACGATTAAGGGCCGTAACGATATAATTGGTGTGCACTAACGAGATAATTCAAGGGCACCAATATTTAATATCTTTACAATAATGTCTAGCTTCTTCTTCTCAGTCTGCTTGTACCCGAAATCTTCTATGAATATACTTATTATTTCAATAATTTTTACCCATGTTCAAGTTTTTTCCATTTCTAAGAAGATAAATACGAGCGCAAAAACTATACGAGCGCAACTGACTCCACTTGCGAGCGTCATAAGTCCGACGCACTCCGTCGCTGTCATGTTGCCTCGGCGTGCGTGGCCGCATCCAAATAGCAAGAGAACTTACGAATAACATAATAATACAATTGTTCTAGTAATTAATAATTTTCAGTTTTACAAATTATTTGGAAGCAGTAAAAAGGACAATTGTTCATACTGATCTGATAAATAAATAAATTTGGTGCGCAACCAAGTGGCCCAGTCTCATTCTCGATGGCCAGTTTTACTACACCAGATGATAATGTTTATTTATTTTTCAGAATAAATCGTAATTTTCTTTAGTAAATTTTAATTATTAATGAGCTATGAATAATTAATTCACGGCAGAGGCATAGTTGAAGATTAATACTTATTGCGAATGTCACAATGTTCACTGAACTTATCTGCATCTAAAGGTGTCCGTAATTTAAATTCAATGTCCACAGAATTCACCCAATCGACCTGCTGAGCTGGTGACTCAAGCTTTGACTGTCCTTAATTTTGCGAGAAATTTTCGATGCAGCCTTATGGTCTCTTTAATAATTGTGAGCCTTTCTCCTCAGAGTATTCTGCTCACCACTGAGCCGTAAGAAATTTTTACCGGTGCGGGTTTTGCGGTATCTGGCAATATTTCTATAGCGGGCGTGGTGGTTACAACTTGAAAAAAAAAACTATTTCTACGCTAAAAGTTGTATTGAGAAATGCTTTTAACGCTCACAGTTTTGTTTTATAAATGGTTTATACGTGGAAAGTTGTATTTAGAGATGGGTTTAAAGTCGTAAAATATACTGAGAAATCGTTTTAAAGTTCAAATTTGCCACATTCATAACATATTTATAATGTTGCACTCGAGGTAAAACTTTAGCAGTATTCTGTGTCAAGCTTAATGCTCAAAGCTCCATGTATTATTTATTTTACAAAGCAGCTTAAGTTTCGTCATTAGAGATAGCCGTGAGTGGCACTGGATTTGCGCTGCCAGCGCTGAATGGCGCAGCCTCGTTCCGAGCATGAATTTCATTCGGTTTAGTTGAAAAATTCAGATAGTGCCAAATTCAACCTGAGTTAAAAAATCTGTTAAAAACTCTGCCGCGGCTTTATTCCAACAGAGAGAAAACCACACCCTATTATCGGTGCCATTATTTATAGTTTTTAATTTGTTGGTATCTGCACAATCATTGCCAGGCTGTGTACGTGTTTGTCATACGTTAGACCGCAGTGCCACGGCGAACGGTCTCTGCTGGAACTGTCATTTCTATAGTCATATACTATTGCCTTCCTTTTTGTCGGATTGGATTACTGGGGCAATACTTTCAAAACTCGCTAAGTGAACGTAAGTACTCAGCTCTATTTTCTTGTCTATGATTGGTGGATTTTGCTTGAAAGGCCGTCAATGATTGGTTGATGAACTTACGATCTCTTAACTTTTTTTGGTCTGCTGCATGGATTAGTAATTTCTCGCCTTTTTCAGATTCAATCAAAGTGGCGAGATTAGTTCCGCTGAATCTTCTTTATCGACCATCATTCCCTGCCAAATTATGAGGAAGGACGCATCTTTGCTCTAACTTCATTACATCATCCGGCTTCATTGTAAAGTTATTGAAGATGTGCGCTATCATTTTTGCCGCTCACGTTCTATTTAACCGCAAACAGCCTTATTAATCATGCATGCCTATTATGCTTCTGCGATGGATTTAATAAAGCTGCTTTGCATTCGATTGGACTCGTCTGTGACATGACCCTAGTGTGATGGAAACAACTCGTCCGACATCGTAATTAAGCTCGGCGATGCAGGTGCTGCGCTCAGCAGCATCATCCGCCATCGTGATTGAGCTTGGCGATGCAAGTTCTGCGCTTAGCTTCAATTTACCGCCTCCCGTACTCGTCAATTCGCCGCCGTTACTTCTTTCATTAGAACCAAATGAGCTGCAAGCAGGTGAATTGCCGGCAAAATACGAGCGCAACGCGTGCGTTCGTTGATGTACCAGCAGGATCATAGTTCGTCTGCTCAAGGCCGTAACGTCTACACGTACGTATACCACTCGTATACCACTATTCTGGCGCTATTTCGCCCTGAAATCAGGCGAGCTCGCCTACAACGTGTACGTGTGTTCAGGCATGAGTCTTATGGCACGACCGCATCATGGAAGTTGTCCCAAGTTTACATCCACTTCTTGTGACAGAAAAATCGATGGTGAGTCACGCTGACTAAATTCCATCGTCATAAAAATTTAATATATCACTTGCATAAGTCCAACTTTCGCCCGAGGATACTCGAAAGTCTCTTGAGGACGTAAGTTCGTGGCCGCTCTAGGTTCAGAGCTTTAAACTTTAACCAGATTCGAGCTCCAACGCAAGCATTCTCGACATTTTTTTCTGTCCGCTTGGCCAAGAATGAAGCAAGACATGAAAGTTTATTGCCCTGGCAAGTCATTTCCGTCCTGTCTTGACAGTATTTCAGAATGACTTGCGGCGACCGATCTGTGCTGGACCTGAGCATTGTTTTATTATCGGTCTGCCACAGTTTAACGTGTTTTATATCCAATAACTTTCTTAATTTTAGTTTAAATTTTTAATTTACATCTATTCTGGCTCTATTTCGTTCATTCATAACACACACGAGAAAGTTGATTGTATCAGGCAGGTGTAGCTGCATTAGCACAGCTGTGTTTAGAGGATCACATCATCACTGACAATAACGGGTTCGTGTGTGCGGGGCCATTAAACAATAATGGGGAAAAATAATTAAGAGATAGCCCCGAGTGGCCGGAAAGTGGACGGTGAAATGGAAAACGCAGTAAGTGATGAAAAGGTGATGTGCGCATGACTTGGCTTCAGGGAGGTTTTTGAACTTGTTATGGGATTGGATACGAGCGTTGACCTCAGGGCTTTGAATGGTTTTATCGGGGGAGTGAAGACTGAATTGTGATTCATTATTCACACAATATACATCAGCGAGTTATTAATACTATGCTTTTACATTTTTATTGTTGCATAGATACATTTTAGTGTTGCTTAGAGAAGAATGATCTGATGAATGAAGGTGATGATGACGATGATGATAAAGGCGGTAAGTCACTTGAGAGTCATGGGGATGGTTGGGACAGGGGTTGGTTGGTTCATGACTTGTCTTTAGTCACGTCGTTGCTGTGAGTCAGTCTTTACTTTAGTCTATCCATGGTCGCAATCATCATCTATACCACTGCTCTTAGGTGCGATCATTCAATTACTAATGAACAAGCGCTGGTTGTGTAAGTTGTTTACCCGTTCTGATTTGTTGATTTTATAGTTAACCGTTTATCTTTAAGTATATTATATTTCACTGTTGTGATTTGTATTGTGTTTCGACCGCCGTCCAGCCTGAAGCTTAGCTTGATAGCCAACAGGGAAGCTTACAATTTCTTTTCATTGTTGGGCCTGACGAGAAGACAATCCGAACTCTTGAGGTGACGCGACTGGTCATTTGAATAACTCAAGCTAGTTTGCCACAAATCCGTTATTTACAATTTTTCTGAGATTCCCTAGTATGTTTCATAGTGAAATTGGTCTGGATTTTTGTATTTGATGTTATGAGGAGTTGAATGAAAGAAGGTGCGCCATATGATGAATTGTTTACTGTATGAGGGCCGACAAAATTTGATGGAAGTCGGTGCGTCATTTGATGATTTCTGGGAGCTAAACCATGGCGATGAACGTGGTGTGCCTCCTGCTGCTAGCAAACATCATTGTTATTTTAAGCGTCCTGAATAATCAACTGCGTGAATGCAGCAACAATAATGTCCTGAATACATCGATTGCATGACTACATGCCTGACTTCAACACTATGTATTCATGCATGATTGCATACAACGATTGCATGACTACATGTATCAACAAAAGCGTACTGAGTAATGCATCAGACGCTTCTATGCGACAAGAACAGTTTCCCACATCGTATATTTATACTAATTTGTAGAATTTTTCAAGCCGAGGGATCTCTTAGTCGTTGGTTTGGCTGCCATCCAAATGGGAGCGCAGGGGGGTTTTATGGGGGACGGGGAGGTAGAGGGAACAATTAGGTGCATTAGCAGCGCCGCTAAATACATTTATTATCTGGTGCTGTGCGGACGCAATGGCGTCTAGGATGTGTTCATGGGCCGGTGGGTTAGTGGCCCACAACGAACGGTCACGCCTGAGGAGTAGCAAGTTCTGGGGTCTCTGGTTGAGAGAATTTTTAGCTTTTTGTTGTGGCCTCTTAGTGACGAGAGTTGTGGCCTCTCAATGGGACAAGTTGGGGCCTCTCAGTGGGACAAATTGTTGCCTGTCAGTTGGACAAGTTGTTGCCTGTCAGTTGGACGAGTTGTTGCCTCTCAATGGGACAAGTTGGGGCCTCTCGTTGGGACAAGTTGGGGCTTCTCGGTGGGACAAGTTGGAGCCTCTCAATGGGGCAAGTTGGGGCCTCTCAGTGGGATAAGTTGTTGCCTGTCAGTTGGACAAGTTGGGGCCTCTCAGTGGGACAAGCTGTTGCCTGTCAGTTGAACAAGTTGGGACCTCTCAGTGGGACAAGCTGTTGCCTGTCAGTTGAACAAGTTGGGACCTCTCAGTGGGACAAGTTGTAGCCTCTCAGTGCGACAAGTTGCCATCCTATAACTTGGACTTGAGTGTGATAATTTATTAAAGAAAGATTCGTTTAGACCCACGTTCAGTACGGAGCTCCCATCCACGTAGCATTAAAAAGTTTGAAGGAAACTTGAATTTTTTAAATAAATTTACTCCTCCGAAATGAAAATAATTTTTCAAAATTTAAATAGAACGTTCTCCTCCTTTTTCAATGTCCTAGGCTATTATTCCACCACTACAAGTAAAATTGTATTCGCATAAATGAACCGACGCAATAAGTAAGACCAAACTGCACTAACTAAATACGATGTCAGGCTTCATATATGTTTACAGACGTTCAAACTTTGACAAATGTATATGATATCAACGAATAATTATCATATGTTTATAAATATTCACAGATCAGTGATAGATCAATGTGAGATTTATGCCCGTTACTAATTTGCGTGTGAGCGAGTCAGTAATTCAATCGTTGCCAAAGGTCAACGAGNCTGGCGACGTGCACACCTGCTGGCGACGTGCACACCTGCTGGCGACGTGCACACCTGCCGGCGACGTGCACACCTGCTGGCGACGTGCATACCTGCTGGCGACGTGCACACCTGCTGGCGACGTGCACACCTGCTGGCGACGTGCACACCTGCTGGTGACGTGCACACCTGCTGGCGACGTGCACACCTGCTGGCGACGTGCACACCTGCTGGCGACGTGCTCAGGTAGCCACGAACTCTGACATTACGACGCCTAAAGACGACCTCCTGTTCAGCGCAGTACTTCTTCCGCAGTGGCATTGAACGCTCTCATTCTCATTAAGAAAAACTGATGGTATTTTGACTTGTATTCTGCAGCAATTAGCGCAAAGAACGCTTCTTCGTTTATTCAAATATGTTATCAAATGTGATGGCTATACATAGGAAATACTTGGTGGAAACAGTGTGGGCGACTGTGTTCGACTGAGTGAATTGTAAAAAAATTATACCACAGTACTGTGTTGGCTTGCTTAAATAAAATTGTGCTCTCTTGACGAAAGAGAAAAAATTTCTTAATTAATCTTCCCAAATGTTTAAAAAGCATGGCGGAGGCTGTGCCTCATCGCTGGAGTCGGAGTAGGGATCTTGGAGGAACGGTTCATGGCTACGCCAGGGACCACCCAATCCCTAACAAATTTTAGAGTCGCCCCAGCTTCTGGTATCCAAAATCAGAAGCTGCCGCGTCTGTAAATTTTCACTGGGTTAAAGTTCAATGCAGAGGTTGCGCAGCTCGGAAGTTGACGCTGCAGCCTCTAGCATTGACACCCAGTAAAAATTTAGAGACGCGGCAGCTTCTGATTTGGATTACCAGAAGCTGGGGCGACTCTAAATTTTGTTATGGCATGAAGAAACGAGATTCCCCTGTCAACGTCGTTCTGTTGACAGGGGAAACGCTGAACATATTTAGCTATCCTTTGCTAGCCCGCGATCATGTAGCGTACGACTTATATATTTTATCGGAACACTCATCGTTGTGACTCCCGGTATTCTAGGCACATAGATCACTAATGCCTCGGCATTATGCATTCTTATACTCAATCTAAACTGAAAACGTGTTTCTCAGCATTACGCTTTCCCTTCATTCTTGGTTTGGAATAATTATCATACTTGATTCTTGAATTATGGTCATTTATCGCCAATAAAACCATGACTGAGTTTGATGTTGTGGAAATAGTTGTACGATTTATTCCACTCTTCCATAGATGTGCATAGACGTGCAGTTTACTTTTTTCTCTTCCATACTTGTAAATGTGAATAGATGTACGATTTAATCCTTTTTCTCACACAGATTTGCATTAATGCACGATTCATTTTGCTTTCTCCCATAGCTTCACATCGATAAATAATATAGATATACATAGATACATACTCGTACTGTCCAATCCTCGAATAAAGAGAATCTGCTCTGCATTATGCCGGCTCCTTTTGATGACGATGTTGTTGTCAACGTCGAACTGAAGAGCTTGAGCCGCTGCTTTGTCGTAGCCGTTTTTTACGCTTTAAATCCGTTTTGGTTGTGCTCCCATCGGATTTATTTGTCATATTTTACGACGTTTCTTGAGCCACAACGGCAATGTCAACATGCCGGTATTTGTCATGTCGATTGCAAGTAAAAAGTTTCTCTCTAACTAACTGTACTTCGTATACATCTATCTTTACGTTCGTTCCAACAGCAGAGGTCGTGTGTTCGCGGAAATGAATGACTTGCCATTGATGGATTAAGCAATTCTGACAACTATGTATACATATATATGACCATGCATGATTCAGATCAATATTTAGATGAATACTTACATAAGGTAAATGATCTGCAGCTCCGTACTTAAGAATCAGAGTCTGATTTCATTATTTATCTTTGATTTCACTGCAATGCAATCATTGCAAGAATTATCAGGTAATTTCTTTAATATTTACCTAAAAATTTCTGATCGAGGTAATCAAGCCCGTCAATCTCCGACCGCTTGTCTAGCTCAGCGAGGTCCCTGAACGAAATCCTTAAGAGACATGGCTGCCGCTCATATACTGTCGTTTCAATATAATTGTCTTGAAATTAACCAATAACTCAAGACGAATATAATACATAGTATTTTAAAGCACCATAACAATTGCTCAACAATTTATTTAGTTCATGCTAAAAACTCGCATAAACTTTCAGCGCGAAACTAATCTTCTAATTATCCACCGGGTAATTTATGTACAGTATATGTTTCTTCAACAGAGTCAGGCATTTCAGCTTCTCTTGGAACAAATATTTCAGTTCAACTTCGTGCTATGCTCATGTAGTTGAAGTCCGGCACCGAGTTGGTTCCGACTTCGGATTGCTTTCCCGTATTGAGCGATCCCGGTACGGAGTTCTGGATGGTATTATTGTTTGCCTCTGCGTTTTTGAGAGGAAATCATTAGTGAAGTCAATGGCATTTTTGCCAAGCATTAAGAATAAATTAAACTAAGCTCGAATAATATATTCGATTTGCATCAAATTCCGTAGGATTAGGTTATGCTGATTGGACTAGTAAAGGCGAGCTGTAAAATCTTATTCGCATCATATCTTCCTGGTCATCCCATCTCTCAGTTTATTATGCTATCAATCTAGCTATGCTTCCAATGCTCTATCCACTCACAGTTCTAATTCCATGATTATATAATCAACGACGGAAACTACAATGAATTTTTTTTCTCTCCTAATTTCAATTAAGGCCAGCTGTGCCACAACTGAACTGCTGTTGTCTGACGCTTCATTATTTCCTTGCAGAGCTTGAAACAGAAGATGTCCTATAGGACAGACGATGCCTCACCGTCTGCTCGACGTCAACGCTTGAAGAGACGGTCGTTACAGCCCATTTCTGACGATGAAAGCCCTGACCCTAAGCCCAAGAATCGCTTCTTCAGCCTCATTTCCAGTCTTGGGTCGTATCAAGGAGAGGTCACGCCGAGCAGCAGCCGAGCAAACACACCTTTAGGCAAAGGGAGAGCTAGTCGGCAGAGAAAGGGAGGTGGGGGGCCAGACAAGATACTTGGTGACCGAAGACCTAAAAATTCTGGTGACTCTGATGCTCGAAGTGGATGGACCAGCAGCCAATACGGTAATGACAGGAGGGATACGGCGCCAGAAGGAGAGCAACATACAATCGCCCAGGCTCGGTCTTCTGTAGAGTTTGTGCCTCATTCCAGGGCCTCCAGGCCGCGTAGCCTGAAGAACGAAGTGTTCGGTCAGCCCCCCAGTAAAATGGAGGGTCCTCGATACGACGTCTTCCGCGACCCTAATCTGGAGTCCAACCTTGGTGCGCAGTTAGTCTCTCCTCAAGATTGGGCGTCATCCCGACCATCCGTGGACTACACGTCTCTGGTAAAGGTCGTCAACCCTAACGGGGTGTTCGTACTGCAGATCGAGGGCGGGATGCTGTCCCTGCAGCTCGCCAAGACTCTCAAGCCTACGGACTATCGCAGAAACGGAGGTTAGTTGAATAATATCTTGTGTGCGAAAAGTAATAGCAATAATATTATTCACTGTCAACAGAAGCAGTCGGCCGTTTGCAGGCTATTTTACCTCAAATTGCCTGTTAAATACCGAACATGACCTTCAAGAAGATACACAAGTACGAATAAATTGTTGATTTACGTGGCCAGCCGTAGTATTTTGCTTCTAATTCTCATCGTCATTATCCAGTTTTCTGTTATAATCACCGTCATCAAAAAAATGACGCTCAAGGCGTAGATGACACTCAGTTAGGTACATCGTTTAAGTTACGTTACATAATCGCTTACCACTTAACAGGATTTCATCGACAGTGTTTTCGACGTTGCCCGCATCTCCCCTGAGTGAATGCGCTTCATTTCTGCTCATGTAATTGGCAATTATCCTAGATTATGCGATGAACGTTAAGGCGTAATCGCTCGCAAAATAACACTACTGCTGCTCGAACCAATTTGTTAATGCAGTTATTACCGACAACGAGTCTTCAATTTACAATTCTTCCTGGGTGCCATGTCTGCTCCTGACGTGAGAGGGAAGCACGTGAGAGAGAATAAGAAAGAATAGAGAAATCATTAAATGATTTTTTCAATCGTAAGCTTTCAAATCGCAAGCACTAACAGTGCGTTATCTAACCGCCAGCTCTGCAATCATATATCTAATCGGCTAGCACTACGATAACATTCCAAAGAAAGAGGAAAGAAGTGGAGTGTGGCTGTAGGAGTATGGCTGTAGGAGTGTGGCTGTAGTAGTGTGGCTGTAGGAGCTGTCTCTTATACACATCTAGATGTGTATAAGAGACAGAGTTGGGACCTCTCAGTGGGACAAGCTGTTGCCTGTCAGTTGAACAAGTTGGGACCTCTCAGTGGGACAAGCTGTTGCCTGTCAGTTGAACAAGTTGGGACCTCTCAGTGGGACAAGTTGTAGCCTCTCAGTGCGACAAGTTGCCATCCTATAACTTGGACTTGAGTGTGATAATTTATTAAAGAAAGATTCGTTTAGACCCACGTTCAGTACGGAGCTCCCATCCACGTAGCATTAAAAAGTTTGAAGGAAACTTGAATTTTTTAAATAAATTTACTCCTCCGAAATGAAAATAATTTTTCAAAATTTAAATAGAACGTTCTCCTCCTTTTTCAATGTCCTAGGCTATTATTCCACCACTACAAGTAAAATTGTATTCGCATAAATGAACCGACGCAATAAGTAAGACCAAACTGCACTAACTAAATACGATGTCAGGCTTCATATATGTTTACAGACGTTCAAACTTTGACAAATGTATATGATATCAACGAATAATTATCATATGTTTATAAATATTCACAGATCAGTGATAGATCAATGTGAGATTTATGCCCGTTACTAATTTGCGTGTGAGCGAGTCAGTAATTCAATCGTTGCCAAAGGTCAACGAGTTGTTCCCAGCGACCTTTTATCTGCTATAAAACTGGCAACATTTCCAATCCATTTTATGCAGCTTTGGAAGAGGAAATGAATGGCCGCTGAGCTTCCGCACTTTCGAGAAATATCACCGAAGCAGATAAATCTTTAATCCCAGCTCTTCGCAGATGCGTTAACATGAAGGCTATGCTAAGTGCCTTAATCAAATTTAAAGTCCAAGAATTTATTTAAAAATTGCTATACTGTATGTAATGGATTTCGATTTGCTATACATTTCATTTCATTTGATCCTGATTGTGACTAATAATTATGTGGGTGGTTGTGAAGCTTGCTCATTATTATGTTGGTCGTGAATGTTACTAATTATTATGCTGAGGAGAACTGGAATATCAATGTTATATTTTTAACGTGGGGTTGATGAACAGCGCAGTTCTTCTTCCCCAGTGAACTTTTAAATTGAAGTACTACCAAGTCAGGACATATACGAATATTCTGTAATTTGCATACGACTATTCTTACGTGAAGCCTCGAGTACGGATTGTCGTTAAAATCTTTGCGCAGTCTTTAATTGGATGAACGTGTTCTAACTTGCGTTAATTTATCAGGAGGGCGCGGTGCCAAAAAACACTCAGCTTCACTAATAAACATAGATATTTCTACAATTTAGAAGGTTACTCGCGTGGTTGAGTTTCCCGTAAATCACACCAGGGTGGACCACATTATCAATTCACTGAGCTCATTTTTCTTCCTGGGGGCTCAGGCCCGTCCAAGACTTGGGATGCCCTCAACCCGCGCTAAGATTTTAGCAGACACATCGCTGGTCACTGAATATCGAACATCAAGCGCCTGTAATATTTCCATCCTGAAATTTTTTCGTCCTAAGAGGATTGAGATGGAATGTCTTGCCTCTTTCCCTAATTTTTAATGGAATGGAATGTTTAATTTTTAATGGAATGTCTTGTCTCTTTCCCCAATCCTCAAAAAGTTTGTAAGCTGGTCAAATTATGTTGATTTAAAATGATAGTAAAATAACTACTTTAGAAGAAACGATTGTGCTTCAACAAGCATCCTTTGATCTTTTTTTGAAGCTACATCCGATTGCGTTGATTTTTACACAAGTTATCAGTGTCAGTCCATAAGGCAGCGTCGCGTTGGTCCTGCAAGCTAAACTCGTGGCAACCGAGACGTTCATTCATCGCTTACCGGAGATCAGAACCCAGCCAACGACCTGCAAAACATGTACGGCTTCCTTGCTGGCGACGTGCACACCTGCTGACGACGTGCACACCTGCTGGCGACTTGCACACCTGCTGGCGACGTGCACACCTGTGTCGTGGGTGTTGCTGGTGTTGCATCATATGGCTGAGCCGTGGGTGTTGCGGGTGTTGCATCATATGGAGCCGCTGGTGTTGCATCATATTAGCCGCTGGTGTTGTTGGTGTTGCATCATATAAGCCGCTGGTGTTGTTGGTGTTGCATCATATAAGCCGCTGGTGTTGCTGGTGTTGCATCATATAAGCCGCTGGTGTTGCAGTGAACGAGCTGCGGGCTCAGTTATACTACACGCTGCCTGCGGGGACAACCCCCTCTGACCAGCTGACCCCGGGGACGACCTCCCCTGAACAAGGCTCAACCTTTACCCTCCTCACCATCGTCTTGGTCATCGTCGATACCTTCGCCTGCATCTCGCAGAACATGGTGAGTGGCACGGATGGGTTGGCGGCGTGTGGAGCGAGTGGCGAGGGTGCACATATAAACTTTGCATCGCAATGCAATCGCAGCTGATCCCATGCTCTCTTCTCCGAGTAATTGAGTAATTCCAGTGTATTAATCACTTTAAATTATTCAACTTTGATGTTTATTTAGCAATATGGGCGTATCAATAGCATTAAACGATTTGCATTCGATTACACTATATCTACGTCGACCAGGCGTCTCATGAAAGATGAAACTACACTTTCCAAACAAACATGAAGTAAAAAAATGTACTAGGGGTGTATATTTAATATTTCTTACAGTGTATAGATAATTATGCAAATTTTAGTGTGCTGCAACATGAGCAGAGTGTATGAAACACACGTGATTGTTAGCAAATTGTATCTCCCCTGCAAGGACCTGTGCTATGTCCCGCAAGAGCCCTTCCTGCTCCAGCAATGGGAGAACAGGCCACCATCCTTCCTCCTGCAGCTACCTTCACCTGCCACCACCTGCAGCAACCTCTTCACCAACATCTCCTTGCAGCGTGTGCCAGGTTAGTTATGTTCTGCGTGATGTTGAGTTTTTACATGTGCAGGCGAGGCTTGTTCCTTTATGGCTTATGCGATGTTCTTTATCAACCCAGAACTGCAGGGAATGATATTCATCCACAAGCTGTCCGCGCCTACGTCGATCTTTCTTTGACCATGCAAGTGAACGATGTTCATCCTCCACCCGTTCGTTTAAGTGCTGTTGTCTCAAAATATTTTCGTGTTGACAGCATTTTGTTCTAAAAACCATTCCTGTTAATTGGCTATGTTCTTATTTAACTCCATATACCGTTTAAGCTATATGTACTCTCTGAAACCGTTCGTATAGGCGATGTATTTTCTGATATGGTTTGTGTCGGCGATGTTTCCTCTTGAACCCTTAATGATGGACTATTGTTTTCTTACCTTACCAAGTAGGTGTTTTTTGTTGTTTATTCATTGCTAGTGTAGGTAATATCCTCTTTTCAACCAAAAATGCACTATGATTAGCAGTTCTCCATAAAATAACACGTAGCTATGTTTTATTAATTTAGGAATTAACTAGAATAATTAGTTATGATCATAGGAATAATCGTGATAGTTATATGAGAAACCAATTGAACTGCACCACTATACTGCAGCGGCAGACCCCGTTAGCTCGCCCTGACGCATTCTCATTAGCAGCAGGCGTCCCTACAGACTACTTTAGATTCACAACCAACTTACTCACTTAATTTTATCTTATCGTGAGCGTTGCGGAGCAGTCATCATTAGACATTACAAATTAAAAATACCGTGTGAAATGTTTTGGTTTGAGATTGAAATAGAAATTCATTGTTCGCGAACCACAACGGATTGAAAACTTTGTCTCGCCTGCAATAGCGCTGACTGGAAAGTATCTACCGCTACAAGCTTAAGCTTAACCTACTAAAGAACCGTTCGATAATTATCTCTTCCTATAAGCTTAATTAGGCTTCACCTTTTATAAGTGACTGAAAATCCACGTAGTCAGAAAGTCAAGATCGATCGCAATGTTCAGCAACATCTGAGTGGCCCAACGGAGAAGAGCACCTACACGCTGCACACCTATTGTGCATATCGTGGGCTGGGTAACATGCTGAGTAGGATTGTGGAATTTTTTATCTTTCTAAACAGAAGACTGTAAGCTACCGGTACCTTTCACTACGAACTTCATTTTCATTGGTTCTTTCTCGTGCATTACTTTATAAAAATTTAAGGACCAGGAAATTTCGCTCTTTCACATCAGACGCACCTATAAGTTGGTGCAGTTTAGTTCGTTTTAATGTTTTGAATGAGTCTTGATGTTTACCCAGCATTATCATAGCACACCATCACCTTCGGCGTCAAGTTATCATCGCAACAAATTATCACCCTCGGAATCATTACCCTTCAGAATCATTAACACAGGAATAATTAACCTGTAAATCATTACCCTCCTAATCATTACTCTTGAAACAAACCATTAACACCGGTATCATTACCCTCGTAATAATCCCCATTGTAATCATTACCCTCGGAACCAATAACACCTTAATCATTACCCACGTAATCATTAATCTCGTTCTCATTATGCTCTGAATCATTACCCTAATCAATACACTCGGAACCATCACCACCGGAATCATTGTTCTACTGATCATTACTCTCTGAATCATTACCCGCGTGATCAATGCACTCGGAACCATTATGACCGTAATCATTACCCTAATTATAATTACCCTTGCACCCATTACCCTCGGACAGCGTCGTCAGGCAGCAGTAGCCGGGTGCTGACGAGTGACGCGCTGTCATCGAGCACGAGCTCCCGCGTCAGCCTGAGCCTCTTGTCCAGCCTCGACCGGGAGGAACTGGACAGCCTGCAGCGCTACAGCCTGCACTGCCACCTGCAGGACAAGGTAGGGCTGCAGCCTGCACTGCCACCTGCAGGACAAGGTAGGGCTGCAGCCTGCACTGCCACGTAAGTTATCACTCTATCATCTCTAAACATTTTCAGCTTGAGGTGATACGATTGTAGCATAATAAGCTAAGTGTTGTAGATTTCTCTCTTGAAATCAGACAATAATTATGATAAGATGGGATCGCGTCTACGTGCCAATCTCAGATAATTTTGTGCTAATTTAAGTTCTGATGTATAATGAACAGTTGAGTTTTAAGATATTGTGCACAGTTAAGTTCTGCAATATTATGCATAGTTGAGTCCTGAGATATTTTTTACACTTAATTTCTGAGATATTATGCATAATTAACTTCTGAGATATTACTCATACTTAAATTCTGAGATATTATGCCTAGTTTAGTGTGGAGATTTTATGCATGGTTAGGTTATTCAGGACTATGCATAAAGCCGCTGAGAGCCTGCCTCTCTTATCCGTTCTCAGCGACACCCAATACGTCCATGGTCCTTCAATTAACTAAATGATGCGGCCGCCCCAGCCTTAGTATCTTGGTGAGCTCGCTATCTGATACCTTCGCTGGTGCCCTCGAGAGATATCCGGCTGCCGTGGCAGGAATTTTTTTTTTTACGTTTATATTTTTAGAGTCGAGTTTTCTCAGAAATAGTTAAAGCCAACGAGTATGTAAAGAAAAATCTCTGAAAATTTGTCGGGTCAAATTTCAATATGGGTTCTAAATATGGTTGCAGTTCACCCGAAAAATGAGGCTTTTTGAGTTGTAGGTTCTCGCGATTTTGTTTAAGCTCAACTCAAATATTTACACTTATTTTTCGGATCATTATTATGCTTCTCCACGGCGTCATAAGTTGTTGCAGTTTCCCAATGCATTTTTTCGTGTTTCCGTATAAGTTGTTACTTTTTTCAAGCATCGTTGCGTTATTCCATGAAGCTGTTATGGAGACTCTAAAAATATATCGAAATTTCCCGTCCGGAGCTGAAGCTTTCTATATTTTGGGTCTCCTCAGCTTCTAAGATTCTCATGGGAAATAAAATTTCAAAGCGGTAAAATGTGAAATCAAAATAATTCCCATTTTCAGGGATTATCATGATAAAGTTAAAAGTGCAGCTGGTTTGTAGTAATGAGATTTTCCTGTAGCTGAAAACTGGAGATCTTGCGATAGTTGTTTTGGTAGATGTAGAATTGTGAGAAGAAATGTAAATTTTTGATCAAAAACTTACGTTTCTGAGCAAAGACATAATTAAAAATCTCCCCGCAGACTTGAAAATTTGTTTGCAAGAATTTGTTTAAAAACTGTAAATGTTATACCAAAAACTGCTTGAATTTGAATAAAAACTTGAGAATTTGACTGGAAAATTTGAGAATTTAGTCAATTACAGTAAGAATTTTGCCAAACTCAGTGAAAATCTAATCTGATCTGATTTGGTCTGAAATCTAATTGTCTAAAGAAATCCTGCTACAACGTTTATTAAAACCTACTTAATTTATACCGCGTACGTTATTGATCAAGCCGCGACGAAGGTTGTTATTTATAAGCTCGAGTACTACCAACACTCATGATCTGACGAATTCGTCGTCGTGCTCAGAAAGAGACCTGGTCTCGTGTGGATGCAGAGTGGGACGTGCAGCTCAACATTCTGGACGAGGATGACTCGCCGCCGGTGCGCTACAAGCCGTCCGCCGTCGCCTGGCACGTCGACGATAACCCGCGGGAGGTGAGACGTGGGTACTTCAGTGGTGCGCAGAGCGCTTTGTCTTAGCAGCTTAGCCGTCTTGTCTTATCGCTATGGCTGCCGGTTCTTGTCCCTTGACCTCCATTAGCAATCACAAGCCATCCACATCATCCAGTTCCATGACTTCCTTTATTTAATCAATATTGCCGCCTCTCCTCTTCAGTATGACTTCTTTTGCACATCCATATGGATACAACTTTCCACCTTGGCTTCCATTCCCAACAATTCTGAATTTATTTATTGACGAAATATTTTCTTATCGTTCAAATTTGGTTCCCATTTCTAGATAAATTGTTGTCTCATCACAATAAATTGGCTCTCATTTCTCTACAACAAGAATTCTATTTCACGTTTACAAAGCTCCCATTTGTCAACATTGTTTTGTTGACAAATTGTGTCCTAAAAATCATTTATTTTCTTGTCAACATGGTCTTATTATCTTATGTTCATTAGTACCAACCCCAAAATTTATAGCTTTCTATCCCTGAAATTTTTCATTCTGCCTCGTTCTTCTTGCTATCGTCAGCACTTTCCAAAACTCCGCTTTATAAACGGGCGCTTAATTAGCAAAAGTTTAACCGATTTGTTCTTCGTTTCATGGAGCTGTATTTTTTTGGGGTCATTTGAGTGAACAATAAGGTCAGAAATTTCCTTGAAGTTCTGCAGCAAAAGAAAGTCCTGTTCTGGAAATATAAGCTGTTTCTTCTTAAGAACAGCTATTTTTTATGATTTGTGGCATGATTCTCGGACGCTGAAATCAACCAGTTATGTTTTTGGTTTTATCTCTCAACAATGGTTACGGGCTTTGTTGTTCCTACTTTTAAGCATTTATGACGAATATCATTGTGTTGAATAAGCTAGCAACAAGTTGAATGTTTGGTAAGAATTAAGATGTTAGTGAACGACTTGTCATCGCTTGCCTTGTTGTTACCTAGTTGCATCACATTCACGGGAATTTTAAACTTTGATGTAACAGTTGCAGAACAGTGATAGCTTGCAGAAGCCTTGGAATAGCAGTTGCATAAGAGTCGTGGGTTGTGGAAACCTTGATACAAAATTTGCATCACAGTTCTATGAGGTCGCGAAAACCTGACATATTTATGCATCACAGACTTACGTACATAATCGCGTCGTTTTAACATACTAAAAATATTGACAATTGACACGACCAAAACTTCTATCAAGTACAATAGATGTTGCTAGCATACTTTGCACAATGCTTGCTGTCGCGTGCAAGAAGAGTAGGCACGAACCAATCACCTTGCGGACCTGCCCTACAGCTGGATAACCTCCTGACGGTGCTGGACTAATCCGTTGCGCTCCTGCCCCACAGCTGGATAACCTCCTGACGGTGCTGGACTAATCCCGTTGCGCTCCCGCCTTACAGCTGGATAACCTCCTGACGGTGCTGGACTAATCCCGTTGCGCTCCCGCCCTACAGCTGGATAACCTCCTGACGGTGCTGGACGCTGACGTGTTCAACGACTACCACGTACACACAGAAGGCGGCGTCCCCGGCGTCGTGCTCCTGGACAGCATCAACGAGTTCAACATCAACAACGTGCACTGCCGCAACGCCAGCAGCGCCCTCGTCGGCGGCGCCTTCCACGCCTCCTGCACCTTCATCAGTCCTGGTAGGTCTTCCAAGATTAGTTCTATCCCATGACTTGCGATTCATAATAAACACAAAACTACTGACTTATAATTCCCAACGACATCGACACTTTTCTGGGACTCGCTCAACCTGGTTTATAGTGACACCTAATTTCAGATGAAACCTAGTTGTTGATATGACGCCCTGATTTCTTATGACACCCAGTTTATGGTGCCACTTATTTTACGATGACACCTAGTTTATGGTGACACCTAGTTCCTGGTGACGCCTAGTTCCTGGTGACACCTAGTTCCTGATGACACCTAGTTCCTGATGACACCTAACTCCTGGTGACACCTAGTTTATGGTGCCACCTAGTTCCTGGTGACACCTAGTTCCTGATGACACCTAGTTCCTGATGACACCTAACTCCTGGTGACACCTAGTTTATGGTGACACCTAGTTCCNGATAAGGTGAGCATCACGTGCCCACTGATAAGGTGAGCATCACGTGCCCACTGATAAGGTGAGCATCACGTGCCCACTGATAAGGTGAGCATCACGTGCCCACTGATAAGGTGAGCATCACGTGCCCACTGATAAGGTGAGCATCACGTGCCCACTGATAAGGTGAGCATCACGTGCCCACTGATAAGGTGAGCATCACGTGCCCACTGATAAGGTGAGCATCACGTGCCCACTGATAAGGTGAGCATCACGTGCCTACTGATAAGGTGAGCATTACGTACTCGCCGATAAGTTCAAGTGTTCGATCGATGCTTGTAATTTATTTTTCCGTTTCGAAAGATATATAACTTCTGACTTCATTTGATTTAAATGCTTAACCAGCGCAAGACGTACCCCCTAACTCCAGTGCCCCTTCGT
Organism: Hyalella azteca; assembly: GCF_000764305.2. Lineage (NCBI taxonomy): Eukaryota > Metazoa > Arthropoda > Malacostraca > Amphipoda > Hyalellidae > Hyalella > Hyalella azteca. The sequence goes on along the minus strand of NW_025944675.1, from coordinate 99,097 downwards.
AGCTGCATATGGTTGTTGTTGCTGCGTATCGTTGTTGGTTGTCGTTATTGCAGTTGTTTTTACTAATGGTTGTTGTCATGTAGTTGTTGTTGTTGTTGTTACTAATGGTTGTTGTCATGTAGTTGTTGTTGTTGTTGTTACTAATGGTTGTGACGTTGGTGGTGTGGCAGACGACGTATAACGTGACGTTGCTGCTCGGCTCGTCCACGTCGCTGGAGGAGGACGTCGCGGGGCAGGACGTGGCTGCGGGGGCGAGCGTCAGCGACGAGCAGCTCAGGGAGCTGCTGCGTGCACGCGCCTCCGTCACCGCCGCCGTCAACAGTGTGATGTGAAGAAAGAGAAGGTTGGGGGTGATGTGAGTGGAGGGAGGGTAAAGGGTAGGGAGGGGGTATGTAAGGGTAGGGAGTGGGATGTGAGGAGAGGCAGGGGTGATGAGAGGGAGGCAGGGGGTGATGAGAGGGAGGGAGGGGTGATGTGAGCAGAGAAGTATTCTCCATGAGACTTATTTGTGACTTGAGTAATCTTAAATCATTGAATTATTAGCAAATTAGTACTTTCTAAATTCGTTTATAATATGATTTTATGTTTAATTAGAAGCTCAACTATCGATCTAGGGCAGCGAAATACAAATCATGATTCTATGAAAGTCACCTTCCTCCAAAGCGAATGTGCAAGAAACTATATGAAACTATATCATTGAACTACATCATGAAACTATATCATTGAACTATAGCATTAAACTACATCATGAAACTAAATCATTGAACTATATCATGAAACTAAATCATGAAACTATATCATGAAACTACATCATTAAACTATATCTCTATTGAACCACCACAAAGTTCACATAAAAATTGAATTCATCCCTACTCAATCCTATGCCTGTGCCTGCGTCCCTGAGCCTCGCCCTCTCCCAGGCCTGTGCCGCTGTTCTCACGGCTAGTCCAGATCATCCCTCCCGACCTGGCCCCTGCGTTGCTGGAGCACCACCGACACCTCGTATCCAGCGATGTGTCCAGCACGTATCCAGCACCAGAATCCATCATTAGGCCCGCACACCTCATGATGCCTCAAGCCGGCCCTGATGTCGAGGACATCAAGACGCTCACCGTGTCCAACTCATCCACGAAGAACGGCGTCTTCAGCCTGGCCCAGGAGAGCCTCAACAAGGGCGTGTCTGTCACCCCCATCCTGGGAATACTTTACGTGTCGGATGTGGATCTTCTTCAGGAGGCTCTTGACGGAACCAACAGAGAGAAAGAGCCGCTGTTCATTGAGCTTCTTCGTCGGGACGTCGCCCTCAGGACCTCACCCCCCGACAGGAGCGACCTCAACGACACTTTCAGTGATGGTGTCGAGCGCTTCGAGGTTCTGCTGTGGTGGAGTCGCAGCCTCAGCCCATGCCTGGACCAGGTGCGAGAAACATATTTTATTAGTTCTACTCATAGAATTGCTAATTACATTATAAATAAACATGCCTTGTTAGCCGTTATAATCATAGAATAGCTTATTACAATATGAATAAACATGCCTTATTCTTCGTTTGTATCATAGAATAGCTTGTTATCCCTCGGCTTGGGGGCTTCCGATAGCCTTCTCTTTACCTGTTTCAGGGAGCGCCATTCCCTCCCACTCCCGAGAACCTGCCGGCACCCAGCAACCTGCAGACCTGCTCGTCCATCACCTACAGCGACCTGTGCGAGAGCACCTGCGGACTGGCCACTGCCGCCTCAGGTGCACCTTACATAAAGTCGTCTAATATTACGGCTTTTAATTTCATTCCTTCAATGATGTGTTCCATACAATAATTCTCTTACAAATTTAACTAAATATTTTTTTAATCAATTGAACGCGACACCTTTTTCCTCTCAGCTTCCCACTCGTCTTATTTTCTCGCTGTTTTTTTATAATTCCTTGATTTTTCCTCAAACTCATTCCAAATTCAATATTTTCATTAACAAGTTTGGTGTCACTTCGTAAATCGTTGAAAATGCAACATCATAGAATTTATATATCGAAACTGGGAAATTTATTTATTTCATTCGAAATTTGTTCTCGATAGCTATCCGCTCTCATGGGGCGGCTTCTGTAGGCTTGAGTATTGAAGTTCAATTGACTTACGTAACGTAACTTAACTGATACGTTAAATCACCATTACACTTCTTTATCAAGTACCGAAGTCACAGCAGAATCAAGTCACATAGTCACCGCAGTATCAAGTCACACAGTCACCGCAGTATCCAGTCACACAGTCAGTGCAATTTCAATTGACATAGTCACCGCAGTATTAAGTCAAATAGTCACTGCAGTATCAAGTGACATAGTCACTGCAGTATCAGGTCACATAATCACATAGTCACCGCAGTATCAAGTCACTATCTACTGTGTATGTTCCACGACGACATAGGCACGGGCACGTGTCAGTGGCGCGCGTACGAAGGCACTGGCACGAGCGTGCGCTACGCCACGTGCTCGCCTGACCTGACCACGTGTCCGGACGGCCTCTGCGACGAGCTCGAGCAACTCCACTTCAAGATCTGTCCACAGGACTGCGTCCGTGAGTTTCTGCGTGTCTGTTGGCTGTCTGCGTGTCTGCGTGTCTGCTGAGTGTCTGCGTGTCTGCTAGGTGTCTGTGGGTCTGCTGGGTGAGCTTGTGTTTGTTTTGCTCAATATTATGAGTTGTGTAAGTGCGAGATGTGTTATGTTATAATGTTCGTAATGTCTCGACCATGTAAAGAAGGCTTTATTAAAAATATTATTTACTCTGTCTGTCCCCCAGTGGCATCACGAGTCAGGGGACAATACCACGAGCTCAACAGAGGGGGAGTGGGCATAGCACGAGGGTTGGGGGTGTGCTCGTGCGACGACCACTGCACCTGCTTCCCCGCCGAGGAGACGGCGCCCGTCGGCCGCAACAAAGGGCGCCACGACTCCCGCACACCCGTCACGACCTCACAAGGTACGACGTCTTCACTGATGCAAGGTTATTGAACAATTGATCGCATCGGAAAATCGCAATTTCCGAGCCATGAGCAATCAACTAGACGTCAACCCCTGACCGAACCATGCAGACTATTTCTATGTTGATTTGAATTTAAATTGCAACTGGATTGGACTTTAGTCTGGCATTGACAGGTTAAGCATTCGACCGTTTTCAAAGTTAATAATTAGAGTGCACGACAAGACATCTAATTTTTACCGGAACACCGCTGAGCAGCTCGATCTAGTATTTAGTGAAAATTTAAAGGCTGATTTGTAAGCCTCTAAAGGCACGGCTTTAGAGGCTTACAATGATTAATCCAATTAAGTTTATTCCGTATGGAATGAATCTGTTTGATTCCATATCACGCCCGAAAGGGTTTGTCACCCTGCACCGAGGAACAATGGGTTGTGTATCAAATGCATGAGAGAAAGAACCTGATGTGAATCCAGAAAGTTTAATTATAATTATGACCAGAAGCCATTATAAAGTCCAATTAAGTTCTTTCATAATAAAGTCTGTCTAAATTCAACAAATAGCTACTCACATCTTCCGAAACAGCCGACATTCTTCACAAATATTTTTATTTAATGCTGATTAAATTGAATTAATTGTGCACACCAAAATGATATATCTTCATCTTGTTTTATTGATGAATGCGGCAGTAGCAGCCTCGAGGCCCTCGTGGTGGCATTCGTTTTGAATAGATTGGACTATGGTTGGACTTCCGACCACGGCACTAAACTAAACGTAATTAACGCTGCTGTGCGACTCGTGTGCAATAAGTGAAAATTCGACCATGTGACGCCGATATTGCGCGATCTTCACTGGCTGCGCATGTATAGCAGCTCACGCAGTTCAAGTCGCTATTCCGACGTTCCGATGCCTTCACGGCTTGGTGCCTCCTTATCTCACGGAATGTCTGCAGCGCGTATCGGATCTGCTTTCTAGAAGACGACTGCGTTCGTCATCAACAGCGGATCTCGTCGTTCCATCCACAAGTCTATCTACTGTCAGCGACAGAGCGTTCCCGGTCGCCGCCGCCCGAACCTGGAAGAGTCTGTCGGCTTCCGGAACATCGGCTCCTTCGTTGCTGGTGTTTCGTCGACGCCTAAAGAAGGAACTATTTCGTACAGCCTATGAATCAAAGGGCTGAGCCATTTTTTATCCGTTCCCATCCTTTCTCGTGCCTATTTATTTTTCGCTTTCTATTCAACTTATGTGTAACGTGCCCACGAAGTTCGTTTGAACCAGACGCCACGATAGCAGCTTCGTGTATAGTAATAATAATACGCCATTCATTAACCCTCATATTAAAATTCTCTGAATTGGTACAGAGGAAGCAGTTGCTGATCCTATTCCCCAGCCCTGTCACCTCCACGATTGCTTCAAGCTCTCCGGAGCTGTTCCAGGTGATCCAGCGCTCCATTTTTGTTCGTGTGAGCCTGTTTTCCTGTGAACAAACTCTAACAATTCGTTCCTCAAAAACTATATCTTTCTAGACATATTCTCGCCGCGGTTTCCACTAATAATATCTTCGGGCTCTCAGGTACTCACGCTGGTGGATTGAGTGCACAACAATTAACAAGCTTGCCATTTTCTTCGTAGTTCTGCTCGTAATAATATCTATTAACTCTGCCGAGGTTCCTTGGTATACTACTGATATTACAACAACCATTCATTGTTTTAACGGCTTTTCGTGTGATGTTTCTTGCTTGCTTCATCGTGTTCATGACACGTTTGAAACATGAAAGTAATTAAGCATAACACAATTGTAGTTTTTCTAATTAGTACAGTTAAGGTAAGTACTAATTGTGCCTCGTGACCTGGAGGCTGTTTGGCTTAAAGTTTTTCGCATAACATTGTGACTTGTTGGAACCGAACGGACATTTTCCTGCCGTTAGCGAATCTCACCGACTGCCGCTCACTAATAATGTCCTCGTTAAACTGTTTTCTGCTTCTTTGGGTAAAAATATATTGGGTTTGGTCCTCATTTTTAAATGATGAGGTTGAAAGTCAAGGTTTTAAGGTTGAATTTTGTCCAAATATAAAAAAATTTATTAATTTTTTTACTGTGAACTTGCAACTACCGATTAAGTGCAACTGGACTGGCACATGTTAAGCAGTCATTTATTTATGCCTCAAATTCTACACACTTTCCGCGTTCTTTTACTGATTCGGAAAGAATTCACCGAAACAAAACCAATCAAAACACTCTTCATAAAATTTGCATTCATTTTTTGTTGATATTTTTTATAACAACAGCGAGCCTAGCATTGTTGCGCAAAAAGCCCTCGAATAGGAAATTGGTTCCACATTTTCATATGTTATTAATTAGATAATCAAAAATGTATAGATGTTCAATTCATTACTTTTGAGAAAGTTTGTGTTTTTGTTATCTTGTTCTATAACACCGAAAAGCTACGCATTGCTCTCAACGTCCAAAGGTGCATATGCCTACAGAAACTAGAATATTTATGTCACCAAAAACTGGTTCTCATGAACACCGACAAACGTTGAGCCGCTCTCCAGAGCAGCTGCCGCCTTATCGCCCGTGGCGCGCTTGAACAGCGTGCAAGAAACGAAGCTTGGCTATGGCACTATCCCCGTTATGGTTGCAATACCATTATTGTGGGTACTTCAGTTGCTCGCAAAATACTTCAATATCTGAATGTGGGCTTCATTTGGTTCTATTCGTGCATCTATACTGGGGGACGCATATCCCTGCATGCGGTTTTTTTTAAGAGTTTTGTGTAATATGGCTACAACTACAAACGCTGTTTTAAATATTTTTCTGTATTTAATAACATAAAGACAGCAAGAGCGGCGTTAACTTCGAGCTTTATTCTTTTATTTAAAAAAAACACCTCATTAAGAGCTCGTTACGTGGGAAATTTGTTCATACAGTGTAAAACATTTCTAGTTCATTCGTGGCAAGAACTTTTTCCATGTTAATTTTCATTAAATATTCGATATTTTTATTCTTTTATTCGCTTCCGGTTGAGAGGATGCGCTTGAGCTCCATTACAGTGCTACATTTAAACGACCGTGCTTTCCATTTGCTCTGAATATTTGAATGCGTCGTGCCGTCGTCCTAAATAATTAAGCTTCCAAATAAGGGGAAGGGTACGTTACAAATATGAGAATTCGTAACAAAAATACGAGATTACGTTACAAAAATACGAGAATACGTAACAAGGAAACGACTACGTACATAACAGTGATACGAAAACGTAACAAAGACGTGAGTACGTGAAAGTTACGAGTTCCTTACAAAGACGCAAGCACGTAACAAAGATACGACCGCACAACAGCGATACGAGTACGTAACAACGATACGATTACCTAACGAAGGTGCGAACTCGTAACAAACTATGTCCTGGCTTGTTTCTTCATGCTGCCAACTTAAATCACAACAAAATTCATATTAAAACTTATGTTTTTCGGTCGTCAAATGTGCTTAATTCGTTTTGAAGTCGAAAATCCATACTGGATTGCCATGAAGATTTATTTTAAGCTGCTATTTAATTGATACCTCATTAACATTCGAACTCTTTAATTTTTACTTCCTTCGATTTAATGACATTGAGGCTAATTAAAAAGGTCTAAATTATGTCAATGTTAACTCTGTGATTAACTTTCAGGTTTGCATGGTTCAAACAGCGCTGTTAATTCTGGCTTTCAGTCGTCGGCATTTAGCATTAACGCTTTATTTTTAATGCAAATTTTGTTTTATTCTAAATTTTAGTGTCGTTGCAATAACACCCCCTTGAGTCGTTGACGTGTGCTTCTGCTTTGCATACAAGTTTGCCTCCTGGCGAGGCACATCAGTAAAACAATTGTCACATTCTCTAAATAAATCTCCATGCGAAAGCATGACATTCACACGAGTAGACATTACCTCAAGTGCTTCTTGTGCCAAACAAAAATATTCTCCCACTTTATTTGCCAGCGAGCTACATTAGATGGTCATTTTCTGACCTTTCACTCGAAAGATTTGAAGTTATGAAAACATTACAATATCTTTTTTTGTTCACCATTCATGAATTTAAATGAAGTTAAGTTCTTCTATTTTATTTTTTAGTAGCAGTTAGCCCAGCTTTGCTCGAAATATTATCCTTTCGATTTGAGAATTCTGTTATTCCTAATCCCGTCATTTCAAAATCGTTCATCCTTAATCCCATCATCCAGAATCTGGTTGATTATTTTGAATCTCGAATTCTGTAAGTGAAGTTAGATCGATTCAATTCCACATCTATCAAGGAACTCTACTTCAACGCCTGTTTTGTTATTTAGAGCTTACTTGAAATTTTATTTTTTTTATATATGTAAAATTTACACCTACTAATGTAAAAATTTCAATGCAACTTTTAAACCTAATTCTTCCCTTCATTTCTCACTGTCACTTAATTCCATAATTAAAAATAAATTTCCCAGTTAATATCTTGACACTGTAAGCATCCTCGATGCGTGCCCGATCATGTTCTGTATCCTCCAAGTGCCAGACTTCAGCCACAAAAAAAAACAACAAACTTTATCAAGTGTAGGAAGTGTAATGTAGGAAGTGTCAAGTGTAGGAAGTGTAATGTAGGAAGTGTCAAGTGTAGGAAGTGTAATGTAGGAAGTATCAAGTGTAGGAAGTGTCAAGTGTAGGAGGTGTAATGTAGGAAGTGTCAAGTGTAGGAGGTGTAGGGACAAATATGAGTGCCGATGGAAAATACGGAGCAAAAATTCATAATTTATGGGTTTTGACGAGAAGATGCTTAGGCCTGCCAGGATTCCGTTTACCATAGCGGCCTGAATTGCTCAAGCGTTGGATATAGTGAAACGTTGCTCATTTTTGATAAATTTTTCTTGAGCGCTCCGAAATTCAATGTAAAATGAACTCTCATGATAATCTGAACTTAATGACTGTTTGTTTAATGACAGGAGAGTGCGACACGATATGTCAGACTGGACTGGCATGCCTGGTATTGCTCGTTGTTGGCATCGCCATCGCTTACTTCATCTGCCTACAGCGGTGAGTAAGAACGAGTCCTGGGGCCATACTTTCAAAATTCGCTAAGTGAACGTAAGTACTTACGCTCTATTTTCTTGTCTATGATTGGTGGATTTTGCTTGAAAGCCCGTCAATAATTAGCTGATGAACTTACGATCTCTTAACTTTTTTTGAAAGTATAGGCCCTGCTCGTGTAAGACCGACATATTCTCCGATGACCACTTACCATGCTTACTATAGTTCATTTATTAGGTATCTGAAATTATTATCGACCACACTGATAACCAAAGCAAATCATAAAAAAGTTTAATTATCTTCAATGGCGAAAATCGTTAAAGTGAACCGATCTATCCTATTGACGCGTAAATAATAAGCTAGCTTCAATCCAAAAATCACCACGCATCTAATTCAAGTTTGAAGCTTCATTTTCTATGTACTTTCTTATTCTTTATATATACTATGTTTCTGCCCTGTTAGGGCTTGGCTTTCTGTTGCCAACGATCCAACCTACCGTGCTCTTCCCAAAGGAGAATAGCAGCTAAACGAATCTCTGATCTCATTTGCGAAGACATTACGAAAAAACATGCCCTAGTTACTGCTCTTGAATTCTTCTCTCAAGGTTAAAGCCAGCTTTCCGTTCAATTTACTCGAATTGGTAGGGAGTAAAGAACGTAAATAAATTAAAGTTTCGAAGTGCAATGCTTGCTGCATTGAAAACTTTATATCTCACAATTTCACCCACATGGACGGATCGTTTGACGTGTCATTTTTAAAATTGTCCTGTTAGAATATTCCCAAAGTGTGAAGAATGTTTAGCCTGTCAACGCCCAACTGAAGTCCAATCAAGTTGCAAATTACATTCAAATGAACACAGAAATTGGTTGAGCGGGTCAAGCGTTAGAGTTTAGCTGATCACTTGAGGCTGAGAAAATGTGATTTCCTGATGTGACCGCGCCAAATAAAATTTATTGCCTTAGTTTCCTTATCAGTCTTTCTTTATTCTTAAGATTGATGAAAGTAGCGCCGGCTACGAGGTTTGAGGGAAGCTGATCCCGTTAATGGAGCGCATGGCTTTTGTTCTTATTCCTCCCTAAGGACAAAGTTTTCTCTGCATACTTGCCTCTCGATTGCATTACTAAGATTTGAAGATGCTCCCCCTCCGCCTCCCCCTCCTCGTTTGCTTTAAACGAGCAGAATTTTGTGATATTTATAAATTAGGCGTCTTCTAATATTTTAGGATTGCCTGCGATTTCCAGAACATATATTAGGCCAAGCAATTTAAATTTCGTTCTTGATGCGCATTTTCATGGAAATCTTTCATGACCATTATATGTGATTTGCTGGGAAATATTTCCGCAAATTAAACTCGATTTCTGATCCGCGGAAAATTTCTTCTTCGTCAGGCGATGCAGGCTGCAAATATCCTCAAACCATTCCGTCTGACTTTCAGTTTGAGCCTTTGTCGTAGTTGTTTATTATAACGTTCTTGCTTCTAAACTATAATTATAATTGCGAGCAAAACCTGGAGAATTTCAATCTCTTCATGCCTTTGGTGCCTTTGTGCTTCAAGCATGATGCTTGAGTTAGGTAGCTTGTATTTAATTTTTTTATCCCTCTCAAGCACCACTCATTGATTTACGTACCTGAATTGCATCTTGATTAACTCCTACCTGAATTGCATCCTAAGCAGGAGTGAAGTTTCTCACGCAAGTTTCTTGGGGTCCAACAGTAAGAAGAACAGCTGTAACGGCAAGCACAAATCAGGCAGCCTGACTCTGGGAGCGCTGGCCCCCGACTTCATGGAGGAGCGGCCGTCGGGAGCGAGTACCTCTCATGGCGAGGCCCACACAACGGCACTTCATGCAGTCAACGGCACTCCAGGGGCACGGCCAAGCTCCGTTGTCACCTCCACCAGCGCCCATGCCATCATGGCAGAGTTCTTGCCCGTCGGCGCCCTTAGCGTGAGTATCAATCTGTAAGCCAGCCATCAGCGAGTGTCGGTCAGAGGCAAACCCTCAGGCCTCAGCGTGCGTCAATGTGAAGCACGCCCTCAGCGTGAGTGTCGATCGAAACGGAAATCGCTTAATATAGTTTCCTGTAGTTCACTAGCGGTGCGTTTTTTAATTTTTTTTCTGACGTCCTCGTCCCAGATTGGCTTTGGACCCGCCCGAGGCCCGGCAGTTTAGTTTTTTCATTTAACGTCGGAGCATTTGATGTGTAGAGCATGATTTCCCCAGCAGTGCTTAGGCTGCTTTGTTCGCTACCAATTCGCTGCTTGAGACTGATCACAGCCGTTAGCTTTCAGTTGTGATCATTGCATTGTAACTTGAAGCAAACAACTGTCAGGAACTACAACGTAGCTGTTGAAATATAAACCATAAGCGTCCACGTTGAGATCAGTTCCATAAGTGCACCGCCATTAAAGTAATTTATGTTTGGCGTATTCCACGTAGCATCATTAAAAATGGTTCCCAATTTTACTATAACAAATCATTGCACGAAATTGCATGCTGAGCTTGTAATCAAGCAAATTTCGTGCCAGCCGATTATCAAATTCATGCTTTTGTGCGCCACATTAAATATGCTTGCAATTTTAGTATATATGATTTGCATATTGTGATGTAATAATTAATAAATACAATGCGACTTTCTTTTAAAATCAGAAGGCAACGAAATGGAAGCTCGGTTTAACATTCACGCGACTCGATTGCCTCCAAGTGCCAAGTGGAATTCGAAATCATTGATTCTGGCCCACGCAGAGCGTCCATCAAATGTTATGGCTGAGTCTGCAATTGTCGATGGAATTAATTAGCCATTAAGGCTGAGAAGTTACAGGAGTGCAGATGGTAACATTGTTACCCTCTCTCCGGTGACCTTTCGCCTTCAATAGCACCTCTTTAAATACTAACAAATGCAGCCGTAGAGCGGCAATATCCCTTCCCTTCTCTCCTTGCATGCCAAGGCCTTAACATTTCATTTGCATTGCCTTATTCACTTCCTTAGTTTAAATCTTTGACAAAAATATGTTTGTGATGATCTCTGTTCAGGATTTCTGTTGGCATTTCAGAAACAAATACGAAACAATCTAGCTGCCTAGCCCGCGGATTTGATAGCTGGCTCTGCGTCAATGATCCATCTATTAGGTGTCTTTTATTATAGCTGAATTATCTATGGAATGAAATGGCTGGCAAGGCAGCTGCTTGATCATTTGTAGCCGACTCTGTAGTTGTGCTGATGCGTGTGATGCGGTAGGTGGACGTGGCATGGGAGTTTCCGCGGTCGCAGCTAACGCTGGAGGAGACGTTGGGTGAGGGCGAGTTCGGCAAGGTGATGAAGGGACGAGCGCTCGACATCGCTGGCCGTCCTGGTGAGTTATAATGCGTCTTTAACTGAATTCTGACAGCTTGAATTTAATGCGAGTACTGTAATGCTACACTGGTTGCGCAAATAACTTAATAGACTCCAATAACTAAATCATCTGTTCGGTTCGTATTTCGTCCTAACTGTGCCTTGCATATATCCAGGAAGCACGACGGTGGCCGTAAAGATGCTGAAGCAGAACAGCACCCCTTCCGAACTGGGCGACCTGCTGTCAGAGTACAGCCTCCTGAAGGACGTCAACCACCCGAACGTGGTGAAGCTGCTGGGTGCTTGCACCAGCAGGGGAGGCCCCATCTACCTCATCATCGAGTACTGCAAATACGGCGCTCTTAGGTTCGTGCCTTAAATTAAATCGCACTGATGATCATCTTATTGCTCACTTACACCCTGAAGACTAACTATTAGAATTTTTCTCAGATGTGCTTCTTATTTACCTTACACCTAAATTTTTTGTGTTCAAATTTTAGTTATGTTCATAGCGTGTGTCTCTAATTAGCCCCCTTGTGAGTGTGTCTGATACAAGCTCTGCACTACAGGAACTTCTTGCGGCGGTCTCGACACTACGAGTTCGAGGAGGGCGTGGGAGCCGCGCAGGACGCTGGCCAAGATCTCACGGTGACGCCACGAGACCTGCTCTCCTTCGCTTGGCAGATCTGCAAGGGCATGACGTACCTCGCCAGCCTCAAGGTTAAGATATTGCTATTTCCCCGTCCTTGAATAATCAGATCCTTCATGACATGGCATTCCTCATCTAACTTAGCCCAATTCAACGACGCAGACGTTGAAGACGAATTCAACGACGCAGGCTTGACAATGACCTTCGTCGCTCTTAAAATCCTGGCCCAATCTATCTAATTTGGTTGAATAGTTATTTATTTTCAAATATTGATGCTTGATGAGTGCTTAATGGCTCTTTGTGCGTGCCAGCTGGTGCATCGAGACCTGGCGGCCCGGAACGTGCTGCTCGACGCCGACAGAGTTTGTAAAATTTCTGACTTCGGCCTCACGAGGGACATATACGAGGACGATCTCTACTTCAAGAAAAGCAAGAGTCGAGGTGAGGCTTTCAGCATTTCTTTCTGAATATTGATAAACCTTCTGATGTTGCGTATTTAACTGCCGCAGCTTCACTTCCGCCGAAATTACCCGCCCAATTGCCGGTCTCCATTAGATTATAGCGCCACCCAGCGTCGCTGCTCTCTAAATTTGTGGGCAGAATTAAGAGATCGCAATCTAAGTAATGCTTGCCGGTTAATTGACTGCGACGAATTCATTGGCGTAAAATTTGAAAATTGCGGCAGAATAAAAATACTGCATTGCCATCACGCACTACAGCCAAAGTTTTCTTATGAATCGAGACATCAGCTTTATTATTGATATAAAAAGGCACAATAACATAACAGAAAACTGAAGTCAGTGCAACGTTTGCCAGGAAATTTATTGAGTCTCCTCATCGTGTCACAAGTAATATCAAATAGGCACCCCTTAACATAAGAGGCCAAATGCTAAGCCGATCATGGAACGGGAGTAAAAACAGGCCACGCTGTTGCGAATTAGTTAATCGGTTAACTTTGCAACATTAGTGTGAGAATTGCCGAGATGTTTCATGATATGTTCCGTTTGAGCGATAACAGGTTACCTTTCGTGGGACGAGAGGTTGTGGTGCATATGAGACTTGAATGAACTTCTTAACGTCAATCTATTTGAGCCATGTTTTGTTCAATGATTTATAATTTTAAAATAATTATTTGTTTCTAAAGTATCGCTTCAAGAATCCAGGTTACCTTTAAAAAATTGAAAAGTCGAGTCAAACTTGAGCTGAAACTTACGTTTTTTTCGTTTTCAATGTCATATCCGCAATCCAGGTTACCTTTAAAAAATTGAAAAGTCAAGTCAAACTTGAGCTGAAACTTACGTTTTTTTTCGTTTTCAATGTCATATCAGCAACTCTGAAAACGGTTTGATTGGTAAGCCCTTCTAAAGGGACTTAGTTTGGAAAGAGTCCATATGAAAAAATTATTGTCAGATTAGGATTTTTCCGAAAACTAGTTTTTCACTTCACCATGATGTACAATTTTGCAATTACTGACGGGGTGACGGTACATTCTTGCAGCTGCTCTACACTCGTTTTCCTGCAATGTTGATTTAACCCTCTACCGCCGTATGTCACTCTCCGGAAACATAACTTTCAACTTGAATTATATGTAAACTATTGAGTGTAGCAGCCTGATGACGTTTGTCCCCAAATGAGAACATTTTCAAAGTTGTCATACGTGGCGGCAACCATCAGTGCATGTCATTTTGCGCTCAGTAGAACGCATCTTTTTTGGGAAGTAGGCTTGTGACAATATTGCTCCGGTTACTCATGTCAGACGGTAGATGGTTAAGCCGTTAAGTTAATGACTCAAGAGTCTTTGACCGACCAAGTTTATAATAAGAACTGCAGGACCCTCTAGTAGTAACAACGTTGTTGTTTCCAGTTCCCGTAAAGTGGATGGCTCCCGAGTCTCTGATCGACCACGTTTACACCACCAAGAGTGACGTGTGGGGCTTTGGCGTGCTTCTGTGGGAGCTCGTCAACCTCGGCTCAACTCCTTACCCGGGAGTCTCACTGGAATCCCTCTATGACCTCCTGAAAGGGGGCTACAGAATGGAGCGCCCTCACAACTGCTCTCAAGAACTGTGAGGCAAACCTCCAACATTTGCTGATCATCGTGCTTGTCGAATTTCTTATATCTGTTATTTGATTCTTCGTGTATGGCATCTCTGACCATGTTTTGGAATTTTGAAGATTGTTTTTTGTTTCCTAAATTTCTCTTATGCTTTAGAGTGGAAGTGGTGGGCAGCGGTGCTATTAAGCTGTTCTGTGTGGTCAGGTACGAGGTGATGCTATTTTGCTGGGATGCCGACCCGCACCGACGACCGGACTTCCGGCAGCTCACGGAGATCTTCGAGGCGATGATCACAGCCAGCGTGGAGTACCTTGAGGTCAGGAGTCTCATGGTCACCAACAGGACCTACTTCGGCGGCTCAGTTGTGCCAGCTCCCCATCAGTTTCGGGATGATGGGTCCCACTCTCAGGGCTCCTGGCAGACTCTCAACTTCGACATATCTGAGGAAGGTGCGACCTAGAATGTGTTGGTCATTGCCCACGACCACATGCTTATGTCTTGAATTATTTCAGAATTTGGTTCATAATGAGAGACAATTTTAGATGGCTTCTTAAACAAAACAAGTGAATCATTTAATATTCGGTGTAAGCCACAAACCGTTTCAAGATTTGTCCAGTTTGGCTTGTTGCTTGAGAAAGTTTTTTTGTGTATGTGCAGGCTCAAGTTCGAGGCCGATTGAAGCGGCGCGGGATGAGTCGTATCTAAGGGCTCGTAGCAGTCATCCTTCCTTTGAGGAAGCCGGGGATCTACTCATACCCTCTACCCCCGCACAACTCAGCCCCCAATGTCCCCAAAACGTCAGCGTTACTACACACAATACACACAATCCTGTTCTAAGTGACTCAAGCACCTCACGACATCTACACCATAACCACAGAGGCGTGCCCCACAGCAGAACTTCCAATCACTCTGGAACAAGTGGGGCTTCTCCATCCTCAGCCTATCAGCCCCCCAACCGATCAATGCAGCCCCAGCAGTGGGGTCATGATATGATAACCTTCGATGGGAGCAGACCGCACGCTGACGTCCACAACCCTGTCTATCTCCCCTCGGGGGATGAGCATCAACTCTCCTCTTCCGATGGTCGTCGCCTCTCCTCGTCTGATCATCGCCGCCTATCGTCCATCGACGATCGTCGTCTATCGTCAGGCAATTCGTCTGTGGCAGAGCGTCGCCTGTCATCAGGAGATGAACGCTGTTCGTCGTCAACGGGCGCGCAAGTTGACGAACGGCGACTGCCGTGCTTATCGCCCGTGTCCCAGTCGTCTGTGGTTAACGGTAGACGCTATAGCGGCCACAGTGACACTAACAGCAGCAACAGCAACACATACAGCAACAAGAGCAGTGTTGACACCAATCATTACACTAACGTACCCTGCGGCACATCACCACTCCCGCCCGTGCCCGTCATACACTACTCAACACTGGCTAATGGGCCAGATGAAGAGGAGTATGTGCAGGTTAGAAACTATCCTTAATGGCAAGCTTATCATTTCGGTATGAACTGGAAATATTAATAAAAAAGTTGTGATCAATTAATGACTTTTTTAATGAAATTTATATTTTCCTATCCCCTGAACAGTATCGGTTCTACTTTTCTTATATAGTTATTATAATAGTATCCTTATAGTCATGTTATTATAAAGCCTTACTTCAGTAAAACTAGAATATTACATAGCCACAGTCTTGTTAAAGTATAGAATTATTACATATAACCATGTTAAGATATAATCAAGTTAGTGTTCCGCTTCATGTACAACATAATTATAAGCGTGTTACAATAAATCCCAATTGATGTAATTTCGGACCAATCAAAAGCCTAAGTAATTTTTAAAAATAACATTTCCGCGGTCCAGGAGGCGTGTCGCAGCGAGGGGGACTCCGACAGCGGCAGGGGCCCTGACTCAGGGTACGTGACGGAGGAGACTCGTCGTCCAGCCTCGTCGTCCTCGTTGCCGTCCCCTCTACCGCCCATCACCCACACGCCGTCCACCACACATGGTATCCCCTCAACCTCTGTGACACGTCCCAGCGTTCCTACGAGCTCTCCTGCGGCTTGTAAGACCAAACGAGGCTTCTACGCTGCCGTCGCTCCTCATGAAGACGAAGAAGATACGTCTGAAGAGCTCGAAGAGCGCCATGAGCTTTTAGTTGACGAGCACATCGTCTTGGGGTCACGACGAAGAAGTTTATCCCCCGCTGTTGTCAACAAAAGAGGGAAGAGTCCCTCTGGCAGCACGGGCAGCAGTCGCAGGACTCCTGTCGTAGTATAAAATTGTGCACTCATCAATTTGTTACATCATGATTCTTTAATCCTCTTCATCACCAAATACTTGAACTTTATCATCATAGGCATAAGGACCAGATAACTTCTCACCCACTCGGAGAAAACCAAATCTTGACGCTGCTGCATTCGACTTACGACTTTTGATATTCTCAGGCTGCATTTGCCTCTCGTGTAAAATGTACTGCGTCGTGTCAAAATCAGGGCTTTGTTAACCCTCAAGCTCA
Source organism: Hyalella azteca (assembly GCF_000764305.2). NCBI lineage: Eukaryota > Metazoa > Arthropoda > Malacostraca > Amphipoda > Hyalellidae > Hyalella > Hyalella azteca. The sequence goes on along the minus strand of NW_025944675.1, from coordinate 82,551 downwards.
ACGGAAAAATCAGCATCTGTACATAGTATGCATTAAAATGTATACTTCCTAGATGACTTCCGACAAGCAGGAATTGGAATCGCGCTTACGTGCTGCATTCAAGCGCTTCGATTCTTCTGAGAAGAATTTTATAAAGTCGTTTGCAGCAGAGCGGTGAGCCTTTAGCGAGAATGTTCATGAATTTGTCTAACTGATAATCTAAACTTTTCTCGCTTCCCATTCAGGCACGCAGTGTTAGGGTCAATCATAATTGTAGCGTATTAGTGTGTAGTTCACTGTTAGAAGTGTTCGCGTATGAAAGCGCGCTGTTCGTGCGAGACGTCGCTCCGTCTTCACTGTCAAGTCAATCGGCCATTGCTATGGTAATTGTTTCTATTGCACCTCGATGATCCCATGCAAGGAATTTCTCCGCCGTCTTGATGATCTATTCGTACTGTGTATCACAGGTGATCTAAGTTCGTCTCTACTTGGTCTCAGACGTCTACCTTGGAGTGAATGCGAAGCTTATTTGTAAAGTACAGACGGAACTTGCAGTTTCCGGCTCTGAATCTCCGAAACGACTCATCAAACTTGCTGGACATCTGAGACCAAGTAAATGCGGTTTGATGGATTCGTGTCCGTAATACCCGTAATTAGTAAGAGTGGGTAGCCTCACTTGATATTCGGCGTGTATAAGAGTGGCCTTTGTAGAGGCTATATGGGGCCGTCGCATTGTAATCTCTCTGGCAACATGAATGTAACTTCCACTTGCAATTTCTGTAGGAACGCGCCCGCTTGCTTTCTTCGAACAGCTAAATTCATTTGACATATTCTCTTTTTTAAATTATTTCAAAATCGGTGGGAATGGGAAAATGCTTCTAAATTACTGAAGCATTAGTCAATTACTGAAGTCGAAAAACTTGGTTAACTTCATCTAGTTGCGTTTCTGGAAGATCAGTATAGGCACTTATATAGAAAGAGTTTTTAGGCAATGTACGGATAATGTTGAAATGGTACCTGTTCATAAACTCTATACATATTACGTGTTAATACTTAACAATGATATATGAGAGAATAATAGCAGAATAAATAAGTAAAAGTTCTAGTCTGAGTAGCGTTGTGCGTTTCGCTCCTCTAATTGTTAATTGACTGTTAAAGAAATATTTTATGTTGTTTGTTATTGTTCCTCAGTTTATGGAGTCATATCTCTTTTAATAGTCCTTGAACTACTATTAGACTAACATTCCTTTATATGCCATGCATGTAAAAATTATTCATGAATTAAGTTATTGTGACAAGTGGGGGTTAAATAATTTTCATAAGATAACATCTAGTCCGTAAACGAATGTACGTAAATCACTGATATTGGGTAACATTCACCAGGTGAAAGAATGTAAATTACTACTGACATCAGATAACATTTACAAGGTACATGACTGGTTGGATGTTTATCACTGACACGATCCATGAAAACAGAAATTTTAAGTATGGGTTCGTCATTTACCTGCATCATTTTGAGCAGCCAACTAAATTTATGCATGTACTTGTTTGTTTCCAATATCAGAGTAATTAACTAGACTTTTTTTCTTTAGCCGTACCAAAATTTTTCCAAGTAAATATTGCGCAAATAAATTTCATGTTCGAGTGAATGAAATGCATGGTGTTTGAAGCAATCTCATTGGCCAGCTCTAGGTATGTGTAAAGTTTGTATGTGTGGTTGCAAGGTATAGATTCTCTGTTGATGTACGTAGTATGAATGCTCGGATCAGGACCGGCGTTGCGTTTAGGCTGGCATGCTTAGTTTTGAAAGTTGGTTGAGGTTGTCTTCTAGCCGCCGTATTTGATGTTGCTTACTTAGGTATTTGAACTTCATTATACTCAGCAGTCAGGCGACTAGTAGCGGAGCAATAACCTCAAACCAGGGAGCTCACAGAAAGACAAAGATTTCTTGGTGAATCCAGATACCCTTGCTCCAAATGATCGTCTATAAAAAGTACTGACTACTGATGGAATAAGTACCATTACCGGAAATTAACTTAACAGTATCCTGAGAACGACGCCTCAATACCTTACCGCCCATCTGCCTAATAATTCTGATATAAACTTTTTAATAAAAATAATCCATTATTCTTCGTGTTCAGATAAGAGTTATTCGCTTTTTCCGTGGTACGAATAGCACCTCATCTTCCGCTGCGTGAGATCGTCAGTCATTGTTGGGCTCGTTACTTGATATTTGGACGTAACGACGTCTCAATGACGAGTCCAGGTTAGCTCAGCGTTGAAATTCATAAATGCCTCTACGATCCCACTAAATTTATATTTTTCTACAAGTGTAACTAAGGTGGTGTAAGCATCCAATTGAATATAATTTTTAAGTAACTCAGCCTCGCTTTGTCGGGAGCTCATGAATCGAAATCGCAAAGTTAGGTATCGTTTTTACATATAACTACTTGTATCCAGGTATAGATTCCTTCCTATAGAGTTAATGATGAAATTTAAGGAATTTGTAGGTCCAATCCAATCACTTGAGTAACTTATGCAAATTATTTTCATAGGACTTCCTTCCACCAATTGCATGAATTTGACTCAACTACGACTTTTCTCTTAAATACGTCTTACCTCTACGCTACTTTACCATAACTACAACTTCCTCTTCACAGGACTTATCATTTCGCTGCACGTTTCATTTCATTCTCACGCGCCTTAAACAATCTGACCGAATATCAGAGCTCGGCCTTCTCTCCGCATCGCTCGTCTAACTCAGTTCAGCTATGAATGTTGAGCGTCCACGAGTCAGGCGAAGACTCGCTTATTTAACCAAGAGAGCGGCCATGTCCTTTTTACTTCGATTTTTTCTTAAGTGGCTATAAGCCCGTCTTTTTTATTACAATTGAGGCATCGTTTCAACAATTCCTTTTGACAATGAATTTAATAAATTGAAGCTTAATATTATTACTGGGATTTTTTCAGTTATGAAAGTTAAATTATAACGAATTTAAACCTTTCTCAACACTCCGTGAGGTCCACCCTAATACTTGCAGTAGCTGCTGCTCACTGAAGGTTATTTCTACTCTGTCGAGTACACTGCATTTCTGCATTTGTCCTGTTTCTGGTTGTCATCTGCAGATGATGTGGGTCAGCCTCAGAGCAGAAGCCCAATGTTGATTTGCACTACAGTGACGCCGCACTTTATCTAACCAATCTGTTCCGAATGCTTATTCGTTAAACGGAATCCTAATTTACATGTACACTATGTGAGACCGGTTGAGAAGAAAAATGAAACAAATATGCGATTGTGCGGTACATTCATGACTCTATGTGCGTTACAACCGATGAAAAAGTCACTACTGCGCTCTTCATTTAATTTAGTTCTACTTTTATTTTTAAGCGAATATGAATACAATAAATGAAGTCATACTAAACGTACTTTAAGTGAGAGCGAATTGAGTGATTTTCTCTTTAAGCTACTGAAGGCAAGATTGAACTTTAACGTCGATCGCAGTGTAGAGGAGTGCAAGATTTTATTCCTGCTGCTGATGAGCTGTTGAACCGTATATAAGAGAGTATTGATGAAATTATCAGAGCAACTTACGCATAACCGTTCTCTACTTATTTCATATATTTTCATGTGTATTATTTCCACTTTTTCCTCGTGAGCACATATTTTCGTCGTGTTTACTGTATGCACTTCTCATAGCTCCTGGCGAGCTGCTTGTTGAGGCGATTTAGATGCACCATATCCGTCGTAGTTTGCCTGATCCTGTATTCAGTTATTCTCCTACCCTAATATTTAAATAAGTTCACTTCATGTTCCTTTGCAGGTTCTAGGCCGAAAGTTATAAATGAGTTCCATGCGCAGTATCTGATCTCTTTAATTTCATACTGGTCATCCAAATCTGGTCTAATATCTCTGTGTAAAACCTAACTGATTTTGTAGCAGCTCCCGAGCAACCGAATGCTAGCCGCCGCACAGCGCTGCATCAGCTGACCAAGGCTTGTATGCCATCGCCTGGTCATGTCAAGTATCTTTTCATTCTTTATAACGGATGCCGTGACTTTATTCTTGGATCATTTAGAACTTGTTTAATAAATAATCGCTGTGAAATATTTATGTGAAATAAAGCACATCTATAGCTATTCCGTTCGGCGCTTGTAACGAGCTAACTCTACCCGTTGTTGCTGCTGCTATTCGTTTCTCCTTATCACGTTTATGGTTAAGAAAACTAATTTAAAGGGTTTTAAAGTGTTACGATTCCTTTTTGTGACTCTTTAGTGTTTATTTGCATCTAAAATAGTTTGCTAAGTCGTAAAGTTGGGAGTTCGCTCAAGTAGTGAATCTTTCTATTGTTCCAATGAGAAATAATTATTGTATATGATACATTATGAATTGCTTTAATTTTACATGTTTCTAAATCTGAAACAAGTTCATCTCGAGGGAAGACTTTTATTTGAATGCATCGTACTGTTTTGGTTCTCTTCCACTTTCAACAAGTAAATGCTTACTAGTCTATATGCTCTGCTAAGGTACTCCAAATGTGAAAATGTTCTACCAGAATACTGTAAGAGCCGTACAAACTATCCCTCTGCATGGCATCATTTGTATAATTGTTGGATGTTCATAATGAGTTTACTTGGTTTAATGAAATTTTTCCAATTTCAACACAATTGTTAACGTTAATAAATTTGGTTGATTGTTCTGTCATTTTGATGATCTGATGACTATTCTACACACACTTCCTTTGTTTTTGAAGGTTCGAGCATTTCGCAGACCTTTGGCTTGGCTTGAAAATTATTGATTTGGATTCATCCATTTACGCGAGGCAAAGCCATTGAGCCATGGAGCCACAAATTTAACTTTTAATAAACTATCCCTGAAGCTGGAGTCTCTCCTCAGCAAGGAATAGCTACTCTGAGCTTCAGAGTATAAGTACTGCAGACCACGCAGGATCACCGTAAGCCTAACCTTCCCTGTAACTGGACTGTCTTACTTCATGTCCTCCTTTTTGGACATTACCCTGCTTCTCAGAGTACAAGGCCATCGTGTCTCAACTCCCAGAGCATAACTACGAATAATCCTACCTCCCATGAAGAATTAATACAGCCGGAGTAGGTATGGAGGTAGGGTTAGGTATACGGAGTTATGTTCAGAAATGTGGGGTAAATAGCTTTATATTCTGTTCTGAAATTTCTTTCATAATTTCCGTACAATGGCCTCGTTGCCAATTATGCTAACGACGAAAATCATTTGGAGAACGAACCAACGTGAATTTTGATGTTTTGAGTCGACTTCTTTCTGTAAGTAATATGCGTTTGAACGGAATAGTCGCTTTTAAATGTTGATGTTCATTTTATGTACTCGATATTTCTTGTACGTGCTCTATTTCGTATACGAAGTTACATGATTATTTGACTATGCGGAGTTTAAACCTGTCATAGTTCTTACGATCATGTGCACTGTGCAGTTTCTTTAAGAAACGCGCGTACAGCATTTAATAAGAGTCACTACCTTTGACTTCAGATTCCTAATGTTGACCTATTGGATTATTATGAGAATATTTTCATGGTTCACTTACTTTTAGCGCTTTGTGTAACGTTTTTCATATAAAAATCATGCGGCATTGCAGAGAACTCCTCAGCTGAATATACTTCATGATGCTGAGACTCGTCCTACATGATGACGTGTCGATTCTTTCAACACCAAACAACCTATACAAGTTGGGATGTCATGATTTTTCAGCGAACCGTTTATTCAAATAATAATGTTAAATCACTGGTGTTAACACTGAAATTAAGATCATCGTATCGTTTCTGATGATGTTATTCTGAAACCTTGTGTGGGAAGCGCAGGTTATCCAGTTGTCAACTCTATATAGTTTCACTGAGCGGCCTCGTGCTGTGGAGCCTGACGCACACACGCTTCGTAATACAGAAAGCTACTTTTCCGTAATAAAAAATTGGAAATTACACATTGTTTTATTAATGCATAATTACATTTGAGGAAAATTTTAGATATTTTGAGGAAAATTTTAGATATTTTCTCTTCTAATTAATATTATGAACAGAATTATATTTTTGCACAGACTTTTTCGTTGTCACACCGGATGCAGGTTTATTTTCATTGATCCCTACCACGGGTTCACATGAACCGGACATTTTATCCATGATACATGGAGATTCCGGGCCATGCAATTGCTTGAGAAGTATACTCTGTATATTCTAGTGTCCGCTGCTCTATTGCTCCAGTAGGGGCGGCTACAAGAACATCTTCATAAGAGTGTTCGTCACAGCAGCATCAGCGTGTTCGTCACACCAGCATCAGAGTGTTCGTCACAGCAGCATCAGCGTGTTCGTCACAGCAGCATCAGCGTGTTCGTCACAGCAGCATCAGCGTGTTCGTCACAGCAGCATCAGTGTCTTCATTAAATCAGCATCAGCGTGTTCGTCACACCGGCATTAACGTGTTCGTTACATTAACACTTTAACCTGTCCGCAATAACCCACCATGTTCGTCACAATCCTTGCAGTTTGACAGGAGAATAAAGACAGCCAGAGAGTAAGCCTTCATTCAACAACGAGAAATCTTAAGAGTAAGTAAGTTGAAATCTCAGCTTCAGACTTCGGATGTCTCTCTGCATAAGAGATAAAATTTTTTCCCGATATATGACACAACTGGCTCGTGCCTAAAACACATAATTAAAAACGACAAAATTTATTCACTCCTAAATCTATACAAGTTATGCATCACAGGAATAAATTCAAGGTCATATAATCAAGAACGGTATAGGTCCTACTTTAAATTGTCAAGCTTCGATTAAGTACACACCAGTTCGCGGTGGTGGGACTGGTGGCGTTGACCGAATGGTCCTACAAAGGTTTTCTATTCCGCACTTCTGGGTCGATCCAGCAATATCACCCAGATATCAGATTATTTTGGTTTAAACGAATCAATATAAAAAGCATCTATAAAATTCACTTTTCCCTCCTCTACAATATCACAGCAATATCAATGTGTTAGTTACATCGATATCAGTGTGTCTGTCAACCCCAATCTAGCGTTGAAGTGCTGCACGAGACATACCTGCTCCCTGGCACTGACCACAACCTCAATGAAATTAAGAAACGTGCAAGTGTCGGACACAAGTGGCGTGGACTTGGTACTTTTAGCGAGCGACTTGAGGTGGGCGAAGAAACTTGGTAATGGCTGGAGCAGAAGGAGAAGTCGAGGAAGCTCCCCAGGTCGTTTGTGTAACTGTAGGAGTGGCATGGGGTATGTATATCAATAATGTCTAGTAGAATATGTGTATAAAATTAACATTTAACTGCTTAATGAAAGCTTTTTTCAACCATTTAAAACTGACAATTGTATCCATACTTTGTTTTGGCTAGACAATTCTATACGATTTACCTTGTGGCTCTCAGTTACACGGTTCAAAGTGTTTAGTTAACAATGACTACCTATTTTATCTGACATTGCACCAATTATCAGTCCTTGATTTAATTATCCCCATTGCTCTCACCGGTTCCATGCCAAATTCGGAGTCATTTTGCTGCAGTGCTCTTACAAGAATGGGGGCGATGTTCTCGGGCGGCTCAGGGTTATAGGAACTGTAGTAGGTGCAGGGGAGCAGGATGATTTGCAGCCCTACCGACGAGAACAGCAGCACGCAGAAAAGGAAGAATAGGTATCGGTGGCGAACACCAAACAAAGGGTCACTGCACGAGAAAAATGTAATCGTTCATTTATCAGGAAAAATTCGCGACAATTTGGCTTTAAGCTTTATCTGGATTAACGTATCCGAAAACTTAAGTATCTAACTTACTCGTATTTTACTTGTTGGGTAGCTGAATAAAATTTTAGCAAACTCATTTAATTCGTCAAATTAACATATGTTTCTTACTAGCGTTTTAAGGGGAAGTTAATACAGAAATTTTGATTGCTCGACGAGGCTAAATTTCGAGGTTCAATGTGTACGATTACGCAAGTCCACGGAAATAAATATCCATTTTTTAGTAAGGAGAAAGACAGACGGTGTTGCGTATTTCGCATATATCATGATCTGATAATTTTTGAACTTTTTACTGAACATGGTGCGTACCCTCTACATTGCATTCACGATGTGCGGGCTTTTCTCGACCGATACCAGACGTCAATCAGCATTAAATTTATTTTGATCTAAATAATAAGCCCATACTATAAGTCAATAATAATAAATTATTCATGTTACTCCGGGAGTTTATCTCGCACGGGTACTGTGAGTGCGGTGCGTCAGTATGAAGGTGGCAAGTAGAGGTGTTTACTGGGTGCCCTGGCAACGCTTGTGCGAGGCACCAGCACTGCCATAAGTCTCAGTACGCGTAGTTCAGACGCTAGGAATTCGTGATAGAATGGTAAAATCACAATCATATTCCACCATCGTAATTTTTAAATGGAAAATGCATTTCAAATTTATGGTATAGTGTTATGTTATGGTACAGTGTACCATACTCACGTCTTCCAACTGATTAGGCTCGAGCCCTCCCACCGGTGCGCGAGGGACTCGATAATCGGCGCCGTCAAGATTCGATCAAGTATGGTTTTGTGAGAGGTAATTTCATCCGATTGTGGTGGACAAGGTGAGACGAAACCCTGCTTCAACATTCTTTCTGGTCGCCGTACTCTCTAGTAATTATATATTTACATATCTGTTGCCTGCAATGAATGATAATTTTAGGTAATCAATGAATTATTTACACGCTGCATACATTTCCCCTTATTTAGAATGTGAGTAAGTGCTTTAGGATTATAATGGCAAAAAAACTCGGAGACCTACCTAGTCAAGGCATCACTACCGGTTATATCGACTTCACCTCATACCTTCGCGGCTCACACAATACTGACTCGTGGAGACGTGCAAGGGTCCCGTAGCTGGAAAGTTTCATATACAGTATACATGACGTGGCTCGTTGAGTAGTAAGTAGAACATACGAACAATGGCGCGATTGAGCCAGTTTACCCTTCCTCTACTGACGGTAACTATAGTTACCTTGCCATTGATAATGAAACTCATTGCACTACGAATAGCTTTGACGTCAATTCAAGTTGTCGTCGAACAACGGTTGGGGCAGCAGATTATTTTATTGTAAGCTATACGCCCTGCGTTTGTGAGAAAATTATTTGTCTCCATATTCTAAAAGGCGCAAAGCCAAACGAGACTTCGTCAATTGCCTTTTAAATACCTCTGTTAAGGCCGCAAAAGCTCCACTAATGTTCCCCATTAAGTCTCCGCAGGCGAGTTGGAGAATTTGTTACAGAAGCCTAGTACGACTTGCTGACGAAGTCTGGCGGTAAGTGTGATTCAAATAATCTTTAAGCTTTTTCTAAATGAAATACGGAAAGAAAAGCGTTACTATAGTGCAAGCGACGACACGTACTGGCATTCCATATAGCCTCTTCAACAGGATCATCCCCGTTTAACATTCTCCGACCGTAAATAATTAACTAAAAATTATCATTTTTCTCCGTGGGTGACGGCCCGGGGACTAAGATGGTTTCTTGCCCGGGTTATCTCTGGCGGGCTTAATCAACGCTTGTGCTTAATAAATGAGAAAATGGATGTTTGACGCCCTGAGCTTCAGTAAGGCCATTCATTTGGTAGGAAAGTGCCATTGCAAACGCCGATTAATAAGAAATTACAAACAGTATGGCTTATTATGGCAGGCGTTCTATTACGGTAAACTCTGTTTCTGCAGAGACCCCTTTCTGCTGAAAATTTAGTATCGATACAACTCTGCTTTTGTTGGCTTGGGCACGGAAGACTTGGGTGTACATCTATGAACTCACTAAAGAAATCGTGAGACTAGTGTCGCAAATCTTGCAAAGGCATTTTTTCGTGCTAGACTAGAGCTTGCGATAAACAATGTCAGAGCTCTCAAGAAAAATACTGACAAAAAATGTGAAGTTTGAGTGATTAGTTGGCTGCCCATCCACGTTCAAACTTGTCAGTCTTGCAAATAGGTCTCTCGACTCGCAATTAAGAGCTCTTGGACAATGCCTTGGCCTGTCATGAAAATTAATGTTCGGTTGCGCAAGCTTTGTTTTTCCGTTTCAATTGAAGACGAAATGAGATAAAAATCTTATAATTTCTATCGCTTCGTACAGCCAATAAAAGGTAATTTTTCTAAATTTAAATAATATTCGTTCAGAACTGAGGGACAAATGAGCTGTTTGGTTTGTTTTACTCGAGTCCGCTGCCTAGTTCGCGGGCGAGTTCGAAGTGTCAATGCTATCGTGCAAGGTGCTAAATCTTTAACGCTCCTTACATGCAAATAATCGGTCAAAAAATTCTGACGGCGCTCTCCAAAGCGATTTATAGCAGAAAATTTCTTATAAATTGTATCTATATAGGTTGCGAATAGATTGAGTAAAGCGAGGACGAGTTATGACATGGGATGGGTGCGCGGGAAATTTCGGCTCAACGCTTGTGCTAGATTTTGGGCCTCAGGATGTTTGAGCACGCCGGCGAGTCTAGAGAAATTTCGATTGCGTGGCTAGCGGATGTATAAATATAATCGACATTCTTTGTTTATGCATTGCCTAAAAATCAGACATTAGTTATAATCACGATCGACACTTAATACGGTTATCAATATTATATGTAGCAAATGAGTCAAGAAAAATAGGTTATATGATAACTAGCTTGATCTAAATGATTCAAATGTAGCATTAAAATCTTTGAAAAATGAATAATAATTTATTGTTTTGACTAAGGTAATTGCGAAGATTGACTGAATTTTCACGTTCTCTACAGTTCATTTGACAGGTCTCATCGGCTGTTCCAACAATTCTTAGCGGCACTTATAGTAAACAGATTTTTCAATGCCACATGATATTTGTTTCATATATAAAAACTTTACTAACACAGAATCCAAAAAATTCATTCATCCAATTTTGTTCCTTGCAATGTATAAGTTAAACTTCTGCTTCAGGATAGAGCTACATTTTAAAGATGCTTACATATATCTCTCTGTTGGCGACAAATTATTTTGCAATAAACTACGTAGTAGAAGTAATTTACACATTCGTGCGCATAAGATAAAAACATTCATAGTCATAAGCTGAATTCTATTTTAGGCATTTGTTCTATGTTGAGGTTTCATTTCGGTGTCAGGGTATTTTTAAAAGACTTGGGATTGACACCGGAAATTAGGACCAGTTTTGGGAGTAATGGCTGCCATGGTATAAATTGTTGAGAATGGACGAATCTTCAAGTCAAAACCAGATAGGGGGAGGAATTCCCTCTTCGAGTGCTACCAATAGACAGAACTTGGATGAAGCCACACCGAGAGTTCAATATTCTATTCCCGGCATTCTGCATTTCATTCAACATGAATGGGCAAGATTCGAAATGGAAAGGTCCCAGTGGGAGTTGGAAAAAGCCGAATTACAGGTAAAATATATTATTATATTCAATATACGATTGTTTATACAAAATTATTACCTTTTAGGCTTTTACAAGTATAATTGAAAGTGTAAATCATGAACGTCACTAATTTGTTTCATTCCTCTCCCCTGATTAATTTTTGTTGCCACTTGCTTTATTATCATGTATATCTTTGGATTTGGAGCATGGTGTCACCATGATGGTGACACTGAAAAGATCTTCATAGGCTACGTCAGGCGTTTGTATCGGCTAGTTGCCATGCGTCACACATTCATTTTACAATTAATTTTTTGTCATAGGGAGGGCCAATGAATAACAATGTTCATTTTGAGTTGATAGTACAAAAACCTTAACTTGTAGGCTAGTGTGCAAGTCACTGGACCTGGAGGGGTGAAATGAGGAGCAGAGGACCCAGATACAGGATTCAAGATATATTGGGACAAAAGTTAGAGTGTAGAGATTGTTCATGTAAAGTATAAGATGAAAGTAAAAGGTTGATGAAGTAAAAGAAAAAGGGGGGATGATAGAGGAGAGGGAGAATACTTTCAATATAAATGTTGTTTTATTGGTTATTGCTAGAATGCTAGGTCCTACTTATTGCACAGTAGTTGGAACATTGTCAATTTGTCATACAGATATTGTTATGGTAGCTCCCAAAATGCTAGGTAATACTTTGTTTCTATTTATATTTTATTGTAATTATTATTATTATTATTTTACTTTTTATTGCTATTTCTTTACACCTTCCTGCCTCTTGGCCTCCATTCTCTCCAGCCTCCTCCTCTCACTCATTCTCCAATCTCCATGCAGTGCATGCACTCTCAAAAAAGTGCTTACCACCAAATATCATGGCAGTGGTCACCTCTGCCCCCTGGTAACAGGCCCACTGTCATTTATAATACAATTCATCTCACGTTCTCTCATACATCATGCCATCACCCTTGCCCCTCTCATTCAGTATCACTCCAATCATTTCCAGTCTTTCACTCTCATATGCTTCACACTCCATCATCAGGTGTTCCACCATTTCTCTCTCACCTCTGTTGCTCATGTAACAGATATCTTCTCTTCTTTCATTCCACCTGTGTTCATTCCACCTTAGCTCCCCACCCTTGCTACCATCATAAATGCATTCATACATTGGCATTTCTTTCATTCTGTATAGCTTGAGGCTATCCTTTGTTCCATTCCTTGCTTCCATACTGTTAATCTGCATATTTCACTCTCTTTTCAATCTCTCTTCCATTCTTTGACATCCCTATCTATTCTACTTACACCCTGTACAGTCATTAACCATTCATCTCCTTGTCTATTATGAACTGTGTAGGCCCATATCTCATTCAAGTCACATTTGCATACTACCGTAAAATGGGGTAACTTAGACCGGCAGGGTAACTTAGACCACTTTTCATTTTTTTAAGAAAAACCCCCAAAACTCAAAAACTATTTGACACAGAAAAATGTTGTCAATGGGCATTAAAGGCCTAATACTGAGGCTACATTACACAATAGAAAGATTTAAAAAGTTTGCATATCTAATAGGTTAAAAAATTAAAAATGTTACCCACGGAAAAAAGCTATTATTTAAAGCCTGTCAGAGTACCCCCTTCAATTTTTTTTTATTTTTTGGTTAAATAACTCCAGGTTTTGATGCTTTGTAGTAGAACTCTTCTAGTTACATATGCAAATGACAAATTTTAGGAAAGTGTCATAGTTTGCAAATGGGGGGCGCCACCCCCAAATGATGGAACTTAGACCACCTAATGTCAGCCCTGATGGGGCAACATAGACTGGCTTGGAAGTTAATATAAAATTACCATATATAACATATTTTATGTTTGACAGCCTATTTATGTTTTTTCTTTATGTTTCAGACTCTACAGAGTCTTATATATGGTAATTTTAACTTAATTTCCAAGCCAGTCAATATTACCCCATCAGGGCTGCCATTAGGTAGTCACATTTCCCTCATTATGGGGCAGCGCCCCCATTTGCAAACTATGACACTTTCCTCAAGTTTGTCATTTGCATATGTAACTAGAAGAGTTCTACTACAATGCACCAAAACCTGGAGTTATTTTACAAAAAAATATAATTGATTTTACCACCTGGTCTAAGATACCCCAAAAGCTGGGGTAACAAAGACCATCACTTTTTTTGAAATTACATAAAGACTATGAGAGGCAGGAGCCAGCAATTTATGGTTAGTAAAGCTAGAGTATAGACCTGTATTTTGCATGTTTCAATTCAAGTTTAATTTACCTAGTAAAAAAATGGCATCATTTATAAAAAAAAGGTGGTCTAAGTTACCCCATTTTATGGTTGTGCATAACACTTACGATTCCATTTACTCACCCTCATGTTCTACAAGTACATCTTTCCCACCCAACATTCATCTTTCATTTTTCCAGTCATATTTTGTATCTCAGCGCTGCTTTCATTTTTGTCTTGTTAAACATGCTCCATCCCGTATCTCCTCTCAATGCCTCAACTGCAGTCCATCTAGGGGCCCCAAGTGCCAGTCTAGCTATCCTATTCTGTACAACCTCCAACTTATCAAGCTCGCCATCATTTTATGCAATAATATCCATTCCATGCATAATCCCAGGAACAGCCACACTTTTCCAAACTTCTTTTAGTACCTCATATTTGCTTGCTCTCACATTGATCAAACCAAAATGCATAACTTTGGAGCCACCAGAATTAATATCTACCTACCAAAGTTATGCAATATTAGAGCCACAATATTATAGAAAAATTAGGGTTGATGTTTATAAATGTTTTATTTATATCCTACTCAAAAATAATGATCAAATTTAATAATTTGCTTTAATAAAAAATATTTCTTGCACAGGAAATTGAGTGCCTTTATCAAACTGGGAAATTGAGCAAGAGACACACACCCATGAAGCATGAACTGATGAACATTGCTGCAGCTATTATACGGTAGTGCAGTTCAGTAACTAAACAGGATTAGAGATATCCAATTTTGTGTGGAATATTGTGGCTCTATTATAATTATCTCTGAATTTTAGTACAGGTGAAATCTTGTAGCTTTGAAGTGCTTCTGCTGCATTATACTCTTAAAACAATTTTAAAAATATAAAAAATTTAATATAAATACCGGTACTTGAAAAAGTCTTGATATGATGAATTTTTCATTGTGAATTTCACCTAGCATGGCCAAGTCTGGAACTTTATGCTCATGATAATTAGATTTTACTGTATTGAGAAGAAACTCCAAGTTCCTAACATGAGACACAATAGCTGTAATGATGAAGATATAATGGAAATGCTCAAATGCTCTTCAAGAAACAGAAATTTCAAAATTTTCAACTTTCAAGGTGACTAGGAAATTGGATGCAATATAGTAAAAAGCTAGAGAATGAACAGGACAGGAATCCTACTGCCTGTTTGAAGCAATTCAGTGGTTATCACCCTTAAGAAAGAAAGATGTTTGGCAAAAGAGGGAAAACAGAACAAGTTAACCCTAAGACAAAGCAGGTTTCAGGGAATAGGTGCTGGAAGTGACAGACAATAGTGGAGACAAAAATTATTCTGATTAGGATGAGGCCAGTGACAAATGAACTGTATGGGTACCACATTGAGTTGCAGGCTACATTTGGGTTTCTATTGGTCATGAATAATAAAATATGCCTTGAACAGACACAAAGGAAGAATACACTATACAATTAACATGAAACCATAAATGAGAGAAGATAGCAAACAAGATTAGGTAGCAAGACCTGGAAGTAGGTACTGTGGAAAATAAAGTAAGAAAATTTTGTTATCCAAGCTTAAGGCAAAGATTAGCAACCCATTTTTTCTAGGTTCTATATTACTTTTTGTACTATTTATCATTGTTAATGAGAATTGCAAATTTGCACTTTATGCAAATTGCTTGAATTCAAATTTATAATGAATTAAAAAGTAAAAAAAATCACCATATATTTACAGAAGAGAATATTTTGGAGTCCTTCATTCTCAGTTTGAAAGTCCTAGAATGTAATGTATTCTAAATTCCAAAAATTAAGCAATTGTTGTTACTTTTGAGTGGAGCCTATTTGCTTTGATATCTGTAATTTTTTTACAATGTTCATTATGGGATGATTACATTACACAGATCATAATAAAAATTGGTCAGATGAATTTTAGGAAATATCAAGATCAGGATGATTTTTTTATGATCCAACTTGAACTTCATTGCAATTTGTATGTACCGTAATTCTAATGTTTAATTTTGATTTTCAGGCCAAAATAGCATTTCTAAATGGGGAAAGAACTGGGCAAGAAAATCTCAAGAATGATTTGGTACGGAGGATAAAGATGCTGGAATATGCACTCAAACAAGAGAGGTAAAATTGTTGACTTGTTTATTTCAAGTTAACCTAATACTTTAGTTTCAAACTTTGCTGTTGGTAATTTAATGCCAGGTTAACTCTTCTTATGAAACTTGAAGCATTGCTGAATTGCCAATACTGGAATCTTCATAACAGGTTCTATGCATATTCTTAATTAACAAATTTTTGGGCAGCCTTTTATGTGCACGCAAAAATCAAAAAGAAATTTTTCTAAATAAGTTTCTGAGTTGGAAGCTTTTCATCAAAACAGCTTTAAATAATGGTTTTGGTACATTTGTGCACCAATATATATATTTATACAGCAGATGACAATCAGTGTTGGTACACATACAACCCAATCAATATACAAGAATGTGTTAATGCACATAACACTTAGAAATATTCTATCTAATTTCTGGGTATGAGCCTTTTGGCTTGTTTTTAATGCATGCATATTTAATCCTTTGATAGCATTGATTGCCAAAACAAATATCTAATTTGAATTCCCGTTTTCAGAGCAAAGTATCACAAATTAAAGTTTGGCAGTGACCTGGTACAAGGAAGTGGTGAACCGCCACCAGGCCTGCTAGATGATTTAGGAGACGATGCAGGCAGGCTCGATGGCGGCATTGGTGACACATCTGCTTCCATACTCTCCTGTACAGCTTCCAATGCTTCTTGGAAACAGTCAAGACAGCTCCTTAGGCAGTGGGTGTTACTCTATAAATTGTAATTGCTAATTTTTAATGTAGTGTTAGAATCCTGATTCTTTGTTCAACTGTAGGTGAATGTTATTTCTTTTGAATAGAGCAGTCACTTTATTCTTGTATTATGAACTTGTCATAAAGATCTAGGAGGACCATTTTTATTTATCAGTTACATGTAGTTTGATTAAAAATTCCTGTTGCACTTGGAATTTTTTTACAAAAATTCTCTCCTCCAGCTCTCTGCTAATCATTATGTGTTTTGTACTAATGCATCTTCTTCTGCACAGATATTTACAAGAAATTGGTTACACCGACACAATTATTGACATCCGGAGCAATCGAGTCAGGTATGTTTGGGTAAATAAGTTTCATACCTTTTTTACCGCATTTTCTCATTTATGGAAAAAATGCCCTATTGTGCTCGCCATGTCCGTCTGTCTGTCTGTCCGTCTGTGACCTCAAGTTTTCGTCTACAAGAAAATGCGCTCTCTCACTCACTGCCTTTGTATAATTCCTGAAAATTTTTCTACTTTGGTTAAAACAGAGTTTTTAAGTATTTGTATGGTGTGATTCATCTTAGAACAAGTTATATAGTTGTGAATGCACTGAGAGAATGTGTGAATGTACTCAAAACAAGTTAGTATAGTTGTTCTCATAAAGCTGAATCTTAGGCTTCCTTATTTTTGGATTTTTTCCTAACCTAAATATGCGCAACAGCTCATTTATCCCAAGTTTGAGGTTGAGCTGCCATCATCATGCCTTACTAATCATCTGTTTATCATGTGATACATTGTGTAAACTTCACCACGCGCCAGAATTACAAAACCGAGAGCAGGAAATTGATAGCTCCAATTAAAACAAAAATAGTTATGTCTGTATTAGTTTAAAAAGGGAAATGTCTATGTTAATATTGGGAACTTGATAATATTGCATTGCTTTGAATTCGGGTAATGTTTTTTTTCTATTTGCCTCTTCAGTTGTACATATCAAATATTTTTTTCTGCTGACTGTATGAGTTAAATTCAAGTTTGTGCCTTCAATATATGAAATACTCGATATATACAGGTGTATCTTGAAAGATACAAAATGCAGAAATTTCTATTTTTTATATTGTGTATGCCTGGTAAAGAATTCATTACATTAGGATGTTGTTATGCAAAGAGTGAAAAATGAAAATGGAAAATTTTCCCTATAAAAGAAAAATGACAATAATTTAATTAAAAGACAAGTTTTTACTTTGTCAATGAGCTAAATTACTCATTTGCCTATTCATTTCAAGTTGCAGTTTTTTATTTATCCATTATTATTTATTATTTTTAACTATCATTTATTTTATTATTGCGTTAGCTGAATTTTTGTGCTAATGTTAGAACCAGAATTTAGATTGGCAAAAGATTATTTCTTGTACAGGGGTTTATTACAACAGGTGTCTCTGCAACTTGAACAATGAGCAGCTCTTTAGTCTGAACACTAATACAGCCTATACAGGATGATTCACAGAAACTTCTTGATGTAAAAACTCAATAAAAATGAATTTTTACAGATATTACAATTTAAATTTTATTGAAAAAGACATTATATACCTGAATTTTTGTGTCACTTAATTTCAAACATGATATTGGACAAATGATGGCCCCATTGTCAATGCATTCAATTAGTCAGTTTTTGAAGTTCCACTCAACTTGCTGCACCATATTGATGGCTATTTTGGCATTGGTTTGGTGTATGTTGTTCTTCAAATGAGGTAGGGTCCTTGAGCAGTCACTGTAAGCAATTTATATAAGATAACCCCATAAAAAATCACATGTAGCCAAATCAAGGGACCGGCTGACTGAAGAATATCGTCCATCAAGTAGGTAATGCGCATTGCGATTACAGAATGCTTGTTGATTTGTGATAGTGGAACGCCATTAGACAAGTGCGCCTCAACAGTCAATGCACGCTGCTCACTTGACCAATGCATAGTGGCAACTGACTAGGTGGGACACAAAACTTCATGACCTTGCCTTTCATATGAAATACTCCCTGCCCTTTTCCTACAACGTCTGGCTGCTTGGCGCCAAAGATAAAACAGGAAATTTCCGTGAATCACTCTGTAAAAGAAGCAGTTTTGGCTGGAAACAGAATTGAATTGCTTCACTTCAAATATTATCTATCTGCTTGCTATTGTTCAGTTGCTGTAGTACCACAAATTCAATTTCTAATTGCTACCTGAACATTTTAATTGTGCTGACTAAGTGACATTGATGGAGCCCAGAAAATGTGTTTATATATTTAGAGGATGGGGTTTCATGAAGAGTTTTTGAAGATATGGTGGGCAAAACTGCTCTTTATTGAAACAGAAACTGGCTCATTATACACTATTGCAGACCGATCATTGCAGATTCTTTGGCACTTCTTTTAATAACTAATATGAGAATAATGCCTGTGATCAGGTCACTCCTGGGTATCAGTGGGGGTGAAGGAAGTGGTGAGGAGGGCACTGGTGGTGGAGGGACTGCACCAACCATCAATGGTGGTAGTGAACTCACAGCGGCCAAGAGACCGGCTGACCAAACCCCATTGAGGTGGACACAACCAAAGAAGGTCAGACTTCCTGCAAATCTCTCAGATGCACAACAAAAGCTAGATGTCTTTCTTGAGGTTGCGTAGATTGGACTTGGAACTATTTCATACCATCCAAATTAGTAGATAGAACTGTTCTGTATCTTACTATAATCACATTGAGTACAGATTTGTTTGCTAATTGAATTTCCCCATTGTGAATTATTATACCATTCTTATTTTTATGTTAAGACGGGCAATGTAGTAATTAATTTCTGGTTTTGCAGAGTATGACCTCCCTGGAGGCACAGATCAAAGATGCCGAGAAAGCTGTTCTGGAAAATTTTGACTTTCTCGCTTCAGAAGGTATGCATAAATGAAAAAAAAATACTCTGGTTGAGTTATGCCATCCTTTCTGTGCTTATTCAAAAAATGCAATCAACTTAGTCTGTTTTGTTATTATCAGCATTTTGTTAACCCTCCCCCTCATCCTCGTACCATCGCGCCATCGTCATTGTGGAAGAGCTTGCAAATCTCAATGAAACTCTGGGCTGCCACCCGTATTATTTTTGCTTTTGTGTGCCACCAAATGCAGCTAAACATGCCAAAACCACAATAGCGCTCAAAATCTATCCGCTTTGTCCTCAGAGCAATGTTTTTCTTCAAGTCCATTGCCACTGCTGATGTTGTTCTCAAGGGAAACTAGAACCACCTAGACTCATGCAAAGAAATATGCTAATGATGGCAGATTGAATGAAATTAACTCCAGTGCAGACCTTTGATTACTTAGGCAAGGAAGTTTACAGCCACGTAGCACATGTTCTCATGAGCCTATGCTTCAAAACCTCACTCTGAATCCTACACAGAACTATTTTCATGTACCCAATGCAAGAACAAGATTTGGTCCCCAGATCTTGGCCAGATGTGAAATTTTATGAATTAGAAGATTAATAAATTTCCTATGTAAGGAATGGCGGGTTGCATAAGCAGAGACAGGAAACACACATAATTTTCTTTCTACATACGTACCTTCTTGCCACCAATTATCTTGGGATTAAGACGATATCTGGGTTACCGCTTGACCTTTGTGATGGTCAGTAACTTCAATGGATACAAAGTGCATTTATATAATAGATCATTAATTATAACTATCAAATGATATCTAATAAACTCTTGCACAGTGCAGGCAATTCAGGCTGCATTTCCCTTTAGACTACTTGCCGTATTTCTGATAGCAGTAATCAAAATCCTCGCTGCTTTCTCCTGAACATACAATGTGGTACTCCAAACCTAATGCATCATCATGCTTACTCCCTGTTCTTGCGGGACAGGTCATTAAGGTAGAACACAAAACTTCATTTAACTTGATTCTGCACTCTTACAATGAACTTGTTTAGCAATGCAAATGCATAAAAAATATTATTCCAACAGCGGACATGGAGGTGGATGACGACGATGACGACGATGACCAAGAAGAAGAGGACGAGATGAACAGGATGAAGGGGGCGCAGGTGTGTAGTGAACAGGATGAAGGGGGCGCAGGTGTGTAGTGAACAGGATGAAGGGGGCGCAGGTGTGTAGTGAAACAGGATGAAGGGGGCACAGGTGTGTCATGTTTTTGCTGTAGCCCTCAATTCTCTCCATTCTATTGTCCCGAATCTGGGATAAGAATTCATTGGGTATGGTATGTTAATTTTCCTTTCAATTATTATTAACCCATTAATGCCGATAATTATTTTCTGATGTTTTTTTTTATTTCCTGTGAGAATATTATCACTTGTGACGTTAGTAAGTAAGAAATATGTTCTAAAAATCATTTTTCGTCGTATGTGAAAAATTATAGCTTGGTTCCATTTGGAACCTGGCTAAATATTTCATGATCTAAATGACTTTAGAAACATTATATTACTTAAAACCATATACAGCATTAAAAGTGCTCACTTTATTGATAAAATTCTGCATTCATCTCATAAATATTATATTTTTGGACGAATTACTCACTTTTTTCCGCTATGATATCAAGCCGTCTTGTCTGACACCTAGACCTTATAATCTTTGAATGTTATTTGAACAGGGAAACTGTCGGCGCAGCAGAACCAAACTTTGCCAGAACATAAACAAGATGTGTATCTAACCTACGCATCTACTTGTATATTTATTTGATCATGCAATTTTATTATGAATCCATTTTTCTCGCTGGTTCCAAATGGAACCGCTCGGCATTAATGGGTTAAGAACCAGAAAATGATTGCAACCACTGAGATTATACATTGAAAATAGAATAGCCATCGACAGATCTTATGATGCCTAGATCTCTTATTTTGGTTGTATTACTATTGATTGAGGCAGTTACATTTTATTCGTTATTCAAATTGCTATGATTAAGCAACAAAATTAGATTTCATGACTTAGTCAATTTACTGAGCAGAACTAATTTATTTCACTATTGATTGGCATGCAGAACTTGGATGGGGACGAGGAGGGAGACGCCGTGGACTCGCTAGACCAGGACTTCAGGTACCTCAGCGGGTCTGCAGACCTCGAGGACGGCAGCGCTGCAGCTGCTGCAGGCTTTGGTGAGCTCAGCACCTTGCCTGCCTGCCAGTGCTAGCTAACAATGCAGGAGTTATGAGTCTTTATTGCTAATACACTCACTACGTAGTGCCTTATCTATTATTATTCTCAGTTGTAATCCTATTGAATTTTTCTTTATTATTGCAAATACAGTTACTATGTAGTGATTCATATATTATTATTTTCAGTTGTAATCCTATTGAATTTTTAATTAGTTGCTATATTGTCATCGAATTGTTGTATAAAACGACCATATTTTGATCTTTATGTTATTGCGTGTGGCTAGGTTCGCGCGGTGTGTTTGTTGGAGGAGGTGGAGGGCCGGTGGGCGGGGAGGAGGACGCACTGGAGGGGCTGGGCGAGCTGGCGCAGCTCACTGTCACCAATGAAGCTGACACGGCTTACGATGTATGATTTATTGCCAAAACAGAACATTTTATTATTAAAAACTTATAATTTAATTATTTGTTATAGCTGATACGGGCATTTCTAACCAAAACCAGATCCTTCATTGAATGATTATTAACAATTTTATTGATTAATATTGCTGACGCGACTAACGATGTCGGCTAAATTATTAAAGGCAGGACCTACATTGAATAATAATTATTAATAATTGATGATATAATCAATTAAAAAAGCTGACGCGGCTTGCGATGTCGGCTAAATTATGAAAACTAATGTTGATAATTAATTACCATTAGTTATCAATTAGTTACTAATTAAGTCCGTCATTTATTATTGTAAAATTTTTCCTTGTAGCAAAGTTAATTTTTTTTTTATCAATTTTAAAAGGAGGTTGCTTTGAGCAATTTTAATGAAAGTTTGCTATTAGGATGCCTAGGTATGAAAACAAGGAAAGATATCCCAACTGACGGACAGAACAAGGGGGCAAACTTGACGGAAACAAACTCAATGACGACTTGAACAAAATTTATAATCCTATTATTTCATATCGGAACAATTTGAAGTTAAGTATTAACCATGAAGGGTGTAAATTATTTGAATTTTTCGTTCTTCATCGCGATGTTCATTGTCAACGCGTATTATATACTCTACATATTGTTACAATATAATGGAGTCAATCTTGTATAAATGTTTGCACCTGATAATTTTTCGATTCGTAGTCATATTAGTACAGATGTTGGCTAAAGTATGCTGCAAAAACATTGATGCTCGTTAAAGTGCAGTGAAAAATTAATACGTCAATGAAAGCGAGAGTTACCGATCTTCAAGTTCAATGAGATGAGACAAATTGCATTATTTTAATGTTATCTGTGAATGTTATCCTAAAACATGCCGCCGCGAGCATTTGATTGTGGCCCATAGTGAATTTGAGTGCCTAGCCTAAATTTTAGATCATCCACGTTAATCAAGCCCTTCCCTCATTGAATACACTAATGCCACTAAACGCTGATTGTTCTTGCAGATATCGTCTAGTAAAGAAACGTACCGCAAGACCTGGTCGGCAAAGTACACACTTCGGTCACACTTCGACGGCGTCAGAGCTTTGTGCTTCCACCCAAGCGAGCAGGCCCTCATCACCGCTTCTGAAGATGCTACTCTCAAACTATGGAACTTACAGAAAACTGTTCCTGCCAAAAAGTGCGTATGTCTAATGTATGTTCTTGTAGCCATTATCGACAAACTTGTCCTAAAATAAACTGCACTCGTCATAACAATTGGCATAAATGAGAAGTCTGCAGAAAACTCATTGGCATGGCCTTTATTTCAGTCTGGATGTAGCCCTTCTGTTGGCATTTGCTTATTTATATTCTCCAAACCCTGCATATGTACTTAAGGGTGCAAAAGTGACTGTCACTTTCTTCTCGATAATAAAAAGCCTTGAGCTAGGCAATGCAAAACGACCGCAAATTCGTGTTTTTTTTTAATTGCAATGATTGCAGATGAGAAAGTTTGAATAAACAAATAACAAAGTAGATGCATGAATGATGATGCGTGCAGATCGTTGTCGCTGGACGTGGAACCAGTGTACACGTTCAGGGGTCATATGGGACCCGTGCTCTGTCTGGCCATCACGGGCGATGGTGAGAAGTGCTTCTCTGCTGGACTAGATGGAGACATCAGAATTTGGAACGTTCCTTCCATTAATGTTGACCCTTATGATTCTTATGGTGAGTGATTACCGACATGCTACATTTTGTAACAATATAATCCCTTATGTTTACTTGTTGCATTATTTACAGTAAAGTATTCTAGTATATATACTGTTAGTGATCTTCAATTTGAGGGCAAGTTTTTATACTGGCTCTGTTTTAGATTCAGTAAAGCAGGAGTAGTAAATCGGGTAATGACGGCTCTCAGTGCATTCTATGTTATTTTTTGCAATTGTTATGCGCATTCTTTACTGATATAAATCTGTTTTTTTTTTCATTCCATGTTCCAACGCTTTGTGAATATTTTTAATTATTCAAGATCTTGACATGATAGTGAACAGCCTACTTGATCGAAATTTTTACGTTTTCCTGACACTTTTAGTGCACTTTGTGTTAATGCATCTTCTTAATTTGTTTTTATTTCCTTGATTATAAACATCATGCATTGCCCACACAGTATTCAATTAATTTGGCCTCGCGGGTAGCTGGTACGAGAGCATATTATGATTGTTACCATCAAATTAGTTAACACTGATGTATCTATTGAAGCCTGGGCGATAAATCGTTGTGCCCTCATTGGTTTGAGCTGCCGTAGCTAAATTAGTGCGCCTTTGTTACTTATGTGAAGCCATCCAGAAATTGTTGTTAATATTTATTACCACAACGAACACTTAGAAAGTTGTAACTTATGGCAGGGAAAGCAATTTTAATAAGTTTTTACGCTATTTTACTAAATAATTTCTTGACAGAATCAAGTGTAGAGCTGGGTAGTCTGTCCGGCCACCTGGACGCGGTGTGGGGCCTGTGTTGCCATCCCCACAGGCCGCAGCTGCTCTCCTGCAGCAGCGACAACACCGTACGCCTCTGGTCACCCCAACCATTACGAGCACCGTTGCTTTCTACCTATCATCTCCTTAAAGGTATAACTCATGCTTCACTCTGTGCTCCAAACCATAATATCTATCTACCTTTTGTGCTAAATTTTATGATCTGCAGAGCATTGTTTAAAAGCTACTGACAATTGTTAAGTATGACTTGATCTCCCGAAATTTACCTTCAGTATGTAGAGTGATTTACGCTTGTCATTCATTGTAATCGTACATTACAGATGGTGTACCGACAAGTGTGGACTTTGTATACGAATCCAGTAATCAATTCGTGACTAGTTTCGACACCGCAAACTGCGTTATTTATGACCTAGAAACTGGCAAGCCCGTCACGCGCCTCGACACTGACTCTGCTGATAGCTCGAATACCGGCAGCAACCTAACGCGACAAATAAATAAGGTGAATATACTAATGGAATAGCAATCCAGCTAGTGAGTTTTCATTCGTGAATCTTGTAAATACTGAGAACATTTTTTTGGTGTTCATTCAAATTCTGATTCTCTTCGTTTACGAAATTGATGTTTTTCTCTATATTTCATAATTACGTTTCGGTTTGTAGGCTCTGTAATGAAGATTTTTGTTTTGATTTCTGCCTCTGATTGAGCTGAGTTTGATCAGGTGGTGAGTCACCCGACGCTACCCTTGACGATCACCGCACACGAGGACCGGCACATTAGGTTCTGGGATAACCACACTGGGCAGCTTGTGCAGTCTATGGTGGCTCATCTAGACTCCGTCACATCCCTTGCCACTGACGCTAACGGCTTATATCTTCTTTCTGGCAGTGAGTTATTACATTGAGCTTAGCCGCTGTGCGTTACTGTTCAATTCTGCGCGTTACTGTTCAATTCTGTGCGCCATTGTTCAATTCTGTGCGATATTGTTCAATTCTTTACGCCACTGTACAATTCTGTGCGCCACTGTCCTTGAAACGATTATATATATACTTGGTTGGGGCAAGACACTATGTTGCGTCTACTTTCATGGATCATACATATGTAAGTAAATTTTGGATGCGCTTGCAGGGAGAATTTATAACCAATGAGAATTGTCACTCCTTACAATTTTGTTGTCGCGTGATAACAACATATGCCTTCTCAGACGCATGCCTTCAATTAAGGCATTCTCCATTCTGAAGTTTTTCATGTTGACTTGCTTGGAAATATTAGTGTTTCTTAGTAAGTTAGGCATATAATTTTTGTAGATTTTTCATCATGTGATGAAGTGCAAAAAGTCGTGACTTATGCACAGCACCCAACGGACCAAACCAAATTTTCTGTGATACTGTGATGCACAACACCTAACTATCTGTGATGATACTGGGATGCACAACACTCAACTATCTGTGATGATACTGTGATGCACAACACCTAACTATCTGTGATACTGTGATACACAGCATCTATCTATCCTAACCATCGGTATTCTGTGATGATACTGTGATGCACTATACTAACAATCTGTGATGATGCTGTGATGCACAACACTAACTATCACATGTCTTGCAGGTCACGACTGCAGCATCCGACTGTGGCAGCTCGACAGCAAACAATGTGTTCAGGAAATTACTGCTCATAGGAAAAAATTCGATGAGAGCATTTTTGATGTGGCCTTTCATCCCACTAAAGCCTTCATTGCTAGTGCAGGAGCCGATGCTCTTGCTAAGGTTTTTGTGTAAATCTTATATTTATTCCTTAAGTATTTAAATAATTAGGCATATGTTCCAGCTGTTTCTTCATTCTGATCGTCTGGCGTGGCCACTACGTACGTTGTTTAACCTTCCTCCCTAAGCCCAAGCGTTTACTCACACCCATAGGACCGGCCAGTTATGGCGGAGTTCTTGAGGCTCATTGAAATTTGTACAACGAGAGAGAATCGTTGGTACTTTGCTTAGTGCTTTTTGTGCTACTAACCTCACCACTACTATTTTAACTCGTTGATACTTCTTAATTTTCCAAAAATTCATCGTTATTATCGTTCACATGTGTATTATTCTGGAGCTTTAGGTGGTACATAAGTAATGAGTGGTGGCATTAGTATTGAGTCAGGGAACGCAAATTAATTCTCAATTCACTATTTTATATTTTATTAGGTGTATTGTTACGGGCTTATTTGCTGGTGCCATTCCATTTCAAGCCTCGTTGTTCGCTCTTGCGCGACACTGCTCTAGGAACTCCGCTGACCGCTGTGTTCTGAAGACCCAATCTAGCTTAGTGATCCCTTGAGGATCGTCGGTAAATACGGTGTGTGCGACACTGGATTGTGTGTACAGTGTACATATGCTGGGTGTAGCGATGAGTGTGTGAACGTCTAATCCTGTTTCCTTTTAAGTTACACTTTCCTTTATGTCGCTCGTATAAAGTATCTCGAAATTCATTGCGCTGATTTATTACATTGCTTAGAATGTGATGAAGTGGAATATTTTTATAGCGTTATGCTTAAATACAATTGAAAATTCGGTAATGATGAGGCAGAAGTCACCATTTTACTTTTTTTTTTGTTCTTCCTTGTTTGCTCGGCGTGACTTCCGATTACAACGTTATGCTTGCACCAACAATTCTTCCTCTTGTCGACTAGGCCGTCAAAACGTGTGTAAACGTATTAACTTTGGTTACTAATACTCTTATGACTCGCAAGAAAGTTATATTTTAATCGTTAAGGATAGTAATGTATTATCGCGCAAGCGCATCACTCCGAAGCACCCAATGTATCTGCATTCGTGTCAAGTTATGCCTCCTTTATATCTCTAGAAATATTCAGGAACTATATGATGAATCGGGTTATTAGTTTTTAAAATTGGGGAATATAAGTACCTTAATATCTGTTCTTAATACTCCGTTGTTACCTGTCATCGGTCTCTCAATAATATATTTAACATCTACTTTTTCTTTTCTCACATTTGTCTGGTCAATGACTTGTTTACGCAATGTTATTTCTGGCCATAAGCCTCCGATACAATTGGTATGGTTAATGCTTGTAGTAACTCTTATAACATGTTAGTTCGATCCGAATTTATCATTCCACTGTTTTCTGCGTGTCACTTTCGCAAAGAAATAGCTAGAACTCGTAGCGAAATACCGTTCATGCAAAAAAAAAGAAATATTTCTTGTCCCTGTCAGCATCCCTCAAAATAATTGATGAAAACTAATAATATGAGCTATAAGTTCATGAATCGTCAGATTATGAATCTGGTTAGTAGGGTGTTTTTTAGTGTCCGTTCTAAATGACATGCGCGTAGATATTCTGTTTGGTCCTCGGTTGTTTTTTAGTAGTCCGTAATCTGCCTCGATAATTCGTACGATTTCTTTTAAAATGTATTACGTAGTTAGTAGTGAAGATTAAAACTAAATTTGTTCATAGTTACTGCAGCTTAGCTTTGGTCACGGGGACAGTAGTGGCGGCCAATACAACATTCAAATGCTAACCGCCAATATTTTCAGTGTTATTGATCTCGTGTATAGTAGCTATTGGCTACGGAGGACACAGGAACCCTTGACACAAGACCAGTAGCATGAAAAATTAGTTGAGAATAGAAAGTTCTACAGGCCGCCACTCCGGTTCTATTCTACAAGCATCTTGAGCTCCGGCATACACTAGTCAGCTAAATGCTGAAACGCCCGCAGCTGTTTGTGTGTAGGAATCCTACTCGTCTTCCGCCGTTATTTCATTGCTAGTCGCTGTGTCAACAAAGGTTTGAAATTGTTGAGTAGGTATTAAGTTTTTCTGGCCGCTTGGAGGTATACTTGAAATGAAATCCATTATCGTTTGTGCTTTTTACAGATAAATTTCTAGACGTTTATTAATCTGGCTTATCGAAAATTTAAGTTAGAAGTAGCCGCATTATTACTGCCAGACGTTGAAATATCGTGAATGTATTAGAATTAATGAGTTTGCGTGCACTTAAAAAAAAATCTGAGTGCAAGCCGTGATGTTCGTACTACATCTGAATCGAGAAATCAGTAAACTCGCTTTTTCATTCAAATTTCAAAGTCAATTTATAGGTTCGCAATTTTTTATACTTTTAATCGAGTTTTGTTGGTGTAACTCATATATAGTGAACTCTTTATCTTCTGGTATACGGTTTGATTCGTCTTACTCGCTTCCACATATTAAGTGACCTGTATAGAAATGTACTTATTTTTAACTGGTATATGACCGTTACACGAATACCACCGTTTTATTTATCTGTTGAGCTTCTGAACAAGGATGTGTTCGCTGCGGCTGCTTGTGGCTTGAATTTTATTACGTCAATGGATTTCGATAATATTTCAGTGGATTCGCTCATTTTATAATGACGCATGTACCTACAGTACCTTAGATAAGCTTCATACCAAAATCTACTCATAGACCACAGGTTATAATCTCGGAAATGCGATGTGGTTGTGAGTTGTGAATGAGAAGGTAGACGATTTGTGCATAGCTGCTGATAGTGGTGATCTGTCTTGATAGCAATAGCAACGGGAGTGAATTAGTGTACGCTACTTAGCGTCGAAAGCCTGACACGTATTGTAAGCATATTGCTGTAGTGGCTTAGCTTATCTCAATGTATATTTGATGTGCTTTGGTCGTTAGAAGCAACCGTACTCGTGATACTAACTTATTAAAAGTATCCTACCCTTTATCATTTTCATCTGTAGAAATGTACAGTATCAATTTAGAATGTGTTACCCAGTCCGTTTATGACCAGTAATGTAGTTTTGAACCTGTTTTTCTTACAACGTGCTTCTTGACCATGTCGGCGTACCATTGTAATAATTTGAGCTGCTGTATGAATGGAAGCTTGAACTGCTGTCGTAATGGTCTCTTAACTACGTTTTAAATTTTTAAAAACCATTATAATTGAGGCATCTTAGAAATTACCGATTTCATTAGTGAGACCCAACAGTTTCCCTGTCGAAGATCGCACTTCACATGGTTTGAACCTCGCGGCCCTCAACATGGCGATTTCGTCGTGAGAATTCGTAACGAGAAGTTGCTCTGCAGTGAGAAGTGGAGCATATAGTACCGAATGATGCCTCATCATCCTACGTTCAGTATCGTCACAATACTTGATCGAACAGTTGAGGAATACGTAAGTGACGGATATTGGAAGGCACCAATTTACCCAACACCACTAGGAAGTCTTACCTTTTAATTACCTTTAAATTTGGCTTCAACTGGTCGTAATTCTTATAATTGAAAGTTGCCGTAGACGATTGTAAAGCAGCTTTTTTACCCTGATCACTGAATGTATTTGTAAATGTGCAATCTTTCAACTGTACCTATGTGATAAGATAAATAAAATACTAGAACTTTTCCCCATGTCTTTTTTGAAAACTCGCAATAATTTTGTCTTCATAAAATTGCCAACGCGCAGTCATGCCTTGGTTGATCCGTTTGTGCGAATATCGAAGCCAAGTCGAGATCATGATACCGGACTACTGTGTGCAAATGCCTAGATGATGACCTAATTAATCTCTGGTAACGTCAGTCTGTAAGCAACTATTCATTGTGAGGGTATTGTATTCATGTGACTAGACGAATTACTCGTTGGTTTTGGATAACTTTTTTCTTATTTTTCAACAGAAGCTGAACTTGTAATATCTCAGTTCTACTATTTATTGCGCCCGTCGCTACTAGGACCTCATCAGATGAAAACGCTATTAAAGAGGCATAAAAACTAGATTTATATGAACATATTTTCTTATGGCGAGACATTATGCAGGCATTTTATGACATTGCACCTATACAAAAGCACAGCGCACTTAAACTTCAAGGCAAAGCATTTGAGGTACATGGAAGGAATATTTTTGTTGAAGCATAGAAAATTTAAAAATGCTAGTAAAATTATTTATCTGCCTCATCGACATCGAATAAAACTTTCCGCCTTGCAAATCAAGGGAAATTTTGGCAATTGTACAGGCAGAAAATTTTTGTCCTCCAATACACTCGCTATTTTGGCAACAGCAGAAGTGAAGAAGAAAAATAAATGTGATGTTCGCCGCGAATATCAGCAGTACCTTCGTTACCAAATCCGCTCTTAGAATTGAAGTTTCAGTGCAAATCTTAAATTAGTTCCAGCACCTTGCAAATCGACAAAAAATCTATAATTTTCTTATGAATTTTTTTTTTTTAATTTTCAGGCTAAAATCGCATGTCTTAGCAAAAACCGTAGCTATAAATCCAAAGTTAACCAAATCTTATCAATCACAAAATTTCTTTCTTGGAAAATAACGTGCTCACTACCAACACGATACTACAAACATACGTAAGTAGGACAGCTGACCTGAAACTAATGTGCATTTCTACTCAATTTTACAAGAGTGACAAAATTCTGGTCAGTATTAACGCAACTGATTATAATTCCAAGCGGTCTATTATTTCAACGGCTCGTCAGTTCATACTTGCTTAGGGTTAGGAAGGAGAGAAGTAAATTTCTATAAGTACCTTAAGAAATGTCAAGGCTCGGACGTTATAAGTTTACAGTCTAAATCGTGACTGAAATACAACATTTTAAATCAAGTTACTTGTACATTACTTTCCAAGACACGAACATAGTTTTATTACCAAGAAGAGTGACATTTTTATATGTATGGGGAAGATTCAGTATTGAGAAGTCAATGAATGTTCAACTCACTGGCAGCAATTCCATCGGCAAGTTTTAAAGTATTGATGCCACATTGACTGAAAATAATCATGAAACTCTATCAGATGGCTGCTAGTGTAATCAGCATTGTACGTCATCTTCTACAGAGAAGCCTTTGTCAAATTTTGATTAAAAACACTTCGATAACAAAACACAGATTATTAAGTATCGAGATATTATTTCACTAAAGCTACGTCAAAGTTGACTATGTGCAGAGAAGTCTCACACGCGCAGGTTAATAATGTTCGAAACAAGATGCCAAGCATAAAATGAAGAGTCTACGATGCAGTGTTATATTATTTTTAATGGCGTTACAGCAACTATCTTAGACGCGAATCACAAGCAAAGAACGCCTCGTATTGGCACATAAACTACACGATGGAGGGATCTAGCGGACGTAACGGGTGTTCACTGGATGACACAGAGGACGTGACACTTCGTTGAGCGTCAATAGATGGTCGTGGTTACCTACCTAAACATCATAACGAAAAGCCTTGGCGGTAGTGGCATTATAGGGTGAACTCAGTATAGAAGAATACTCATACACGTTAGCGGTTGTGAATTGTAAAAAGAATAACCATATTCATTAATTTACAAATTCCTATTTCAGTTACTTTGACAGTGAAAGAATCGAGCGACTTCACCCGGACCTGCAGTGCAGCGAGACATTCACATTGGCAGCCACCGGGTGACTGAAGACGATGATGACTATCAAAACACAATATATATTTATATTTTCTCAGCTATCTGACCGGGAAGAGACAGGCTAATACCAACTTTTGTAAACTAACATATTTCCGTCATAACTTAATAGATACGAATAAAACTGAATCGTATTCGATGGGAAGGAGCTTGTGGAATGTCATGTGTTCATCAACGGATTTTTTGAGCGGTAACGCCGCCTCCTGCAAGCTCATTCAGCCAGTCATTACCTCCTCCGGAAAAAATGTTACAGAAATAGTTCAAGATCAGATTTTTTACCTGAAATCGGCTTCAAGCTCAACTATTGTCAGGAGAGGTAGAGGAACCATTGGATTTATATGTGAAATTTCCTAGATAAAGTTTATTTACTTTAGGCTTTATAGTGCGCTGAAGTATTCGAAGGGGAACTTTTTCAATATAAATATTGCCTTGATAACATTTAAAGATAAAATTTTAGGCTTGGTGCGCAGGTACGTGAATATTTATCCCCTGATACTATTTGTAGTGACCGACATTTAAAAAAGGACCCCTTATTGCTACGTTTATTAGTGCCCTTAATCCATTCCAATGAACTGAGCTTCACAGTTGGCAAGAGCAGCTAAAAAACGAATTTTGAACGCGCCTGTTACTTAGCTGGAATGATGCTCAGACCGTGGTGAAGACACTGTCATTAGTTAGAAAAGTTGTTAGTTGCTGATAAAGCCTGAATTTGGCAGTTTAGGGAAATGTCGTTAGAAAAGTTTTCTCGCATCGAGGGCGAAGGCATTGTGTCGTAATATAAGACAGGGGGAGGGGGGATCTTTTGAAAAGTTCTTGAGATCATAAAGTTTATGTTTCACATAAAACAAGTTATTTATCTGAGAAATGGCTGGTTATTCTGGTAAATTAACGACTCGGCAAGTAATTTTCTGTCTGGCCTCAGTCACACGATAAGCACAACAACCGAACTGGATGAGTCAGCAGCCATTGTTGAC
Source organism: Hyalella azteca (assembly GCF_000764305.2). NCBI lineage: Eukaryota > Metazoa > Arthropoda > Malacostraca > Amphipoda > Hyalellidae > Hyalella > Hyalella azteca. Next base: position 49,681 of record NW_025944675.1, on the reverse strand, counting down.
AATTTAGAAGCGTGATTTATGGTATACATCGAGCTTTAAGGATTCTCTTTTTAGTTCAAACGTTCAAATTTATGTTCTTCGTACATAGCAGAGACGCAAGACGCTTACACAAACGTCGACTTTCATCGTATGAACCTGCTGAGCATTACCGTGACCACACGGGACGCAAACAATGAATTTTCTCCCGTGGTTCTCGTAACCTCAATTTTATTGTGTAATCCGTGATCCAAGGTAAGCAATAGTAATCAAATTCAGAAGTTATTAATTTAGTGGATTTAGGAAGATAGAGCGCACGACTCGTATCACTCCACTAAATCGCATGCAAGTTAACTAAGCTGCGCACTAGGCAGATCACGCACCGTGAGGTGATCTTTCTTAGTATCTACCCGAAATCTTTGGAAGTATGTGTACCATGATGAAATTTCGAGAAATACTTTCAAAGCGCGTTTCACGAAAGTTGTAAACACATCTTGCAGTTCAGGAGATAAATTAGATATTGGTTGCTCACCAATGCCAGGGTGAAGTTTTGATCATTTCTCGAGGCGCAGTTCTTTAACCCCCAGGAATTTCCGGTTCGGTTTTCAGGCTTTATTTCCTGCGACGCGACAGAGAGCGCTGGTGTCGCGTTGGCGCGGCGGCGCTCAGCTCCTCGCTTCTGCTCGCTGAGCGCCGCATCAGGGAGGCGGCGTCGTCTGCTCAAGACCGTTACGTCTTGCACACACACTCGGGAAATCCACAATTGGGCATTCTCAACTTTATACCCATAATTAGAGTTGAATAATAATAATAATCAAAATTATTAATCATCAGTGTTGGAAAAAAAGTACACAAAACTGGTTAATTAATGATGATGCTCGAGAAAATCTTAAGAAATAATTGAATATTTCATTGATACATATGCGGTAGAACTCTAGATACACTGAGTTTTATCTCCACACTGTTAATTCAACTATGATGGCAATATTACGAGGACTAAAATTTCCCCCTGACACCAAGAAGTGCCAGCAATCGTCACGCCGATTCATGAATCTAGCTATCTAAAAATAGCATCAACGGTCAACTCTCAAGAGAACAATTATCTACAAGGATAACTCAAACTGAAGATAAACGCAAAATAATGAAGCAGGTTTAAAAATAAGCTGATAAAAACTTCAACATGCATGAGAAGTAAACATACCTTCTAGAGCAGCTGGCGGGGACGGCGGCTGGTACAGGTTGGCGGAGCTTACACCGCACACCGCAAGTTATATTCGATGCATCGGGATAAAGTTAATTCCGTCCTTCATAACGTAAACAACAATAATAAAATTACCCGGTATAGTTTCAGAATATTCTGAAGTTGTAGAAGCTTCCATCTTCTGATTTGTCCAAAATTGGAGAAGCGAACTATTTCACTAGGAGCATTGATCAAGAGTAGCGTGCCAGAAACCAACACCATCCATCAATCAATGAACTAATAAGATCCCATCTTCCAATAACGCAGCTTCAAACTCGTCCGAAGAGCTTGGCAGATAGGTTACAGTACGTCGCACTCTAGGTACACAGTACGAGCCTGAAGTGATGCTTTGCTTTAGTGTTGTTATTTTAGTGTTGTTATTTTTGGTTGTACTGTCTTACACTGTGGGCTGTTCGCTCCCGTATTTGAGGGAGTAAAGCTCGTGATATATAAAACAAAAATGTTGTCGGCTGGTTACTGGCGGCAGGTTCTATCCGCGGCTAATAGGCGGCCTCACAGGGAAGAAGGTAGGAGTTTCATTCAAAATTGATGGAGCACGGCTGTGCACCCATGATTACATAGAAATAATTAATGCACCCAGTTTCATGACTCCTGTGAGCTCTAGCAATTTCCATCGACACACAAGGACAAAACCTAAATGAAACTTTGGTGTGTTCAATAAATGCAGATAAGATGTACAGGTTCATTTAGTAAAAAAAATAATTTTTTAATTATAGATGACGAAATTATTTCATTAGCATGACCAATCACAACAATTTTAACAGACCATAACATTGATTAAAGAATAGAATTTCCATTAAATGCCCACAGAAATCTTTAGGTAAGTAAATCATTGATCGTCAGACAGAAATGTAATAATTTTTCTATGTGAAACAAGTGATAAACTTGGTGCAGTTACTGACACGTGTATACCAAGGCAAGGAACTATTCAGAGGTCACAGACTGCTTGCATCGGAGGAAGAGATGGGTTGCAGTAACTAAATCTCACAATTGTTTGAAATTATATCCCGCACAGACATCGTAAGTTCAAGATATTGACAGTTCAAGAGATTAATTTGAGAGTACAGTTCTCCTCAAAGGGTTTTGCACTTAATGTCATGAGGTGTTAAAAATCTTATTTTAATTAACAAAAAATGTCGCCGACTTGAGAATTGGTTTGTACGATGTAAAGAGGCAATAGCGGGTTTAAAAACTAATAAATCATACTGGTACATTGTCGGGCAAGAACAAGTTAGGTTGATGTCGGTGTTTAGTTAAGTACACCTTAGCGATGATATTAGACGGCCACACCTCATTAACATTATTGTACATCACACCTACATTCAAGCGATATCGAGTAATAGAACTGCGATCGGTGTTGGTAACTACTCTCGGCCGGAAGCATTCTATGAATATTTCAAATATGGATAATTGACATCAATCAGAACCTTTACCAGTGATAATATAATTTATTCTTGATTATTTTTCGTGAGGTAACAGATCCTAGAAGTAAAGAGAACGCAGAGCGATTTCAAGTTTCTCTCGAGTGAAATGTCAAACATTTATAAAGCCAGTTTATAACGTACTCGCTTAAGAGGATTCTGTTTTCAGTATACACATAGAGAATAATCATCAACGTAGTGCAGGATTCTGACCAAGACTTGCTTCATTCAATTTGAATTCCTTCAGAAATCAAGGAATGAGGCATTTCTACTACATATAAACTCTTGTTTAAGCTCATGGTTCATGTATCTTATGAATGTTAAATGCATAAGAACCATCAGCAATGACGTAGGCATACTTGAGCATGTCAGTTATGTACACACACATAATAAATAAGGGCAAGCGCTTCATTTGAAATAGACCAGTAAAAAATTGGCTACATAAAATCACATATTTCAACAACTTACAAGACTTGGCTAAGCGTCAATTAATTCGAAGAACTTAAGACTGAGGATGATGGTAGCACCAATTCAGTTCTGCCAGCGCTAGTTGCTAAGCACAAATTCAAGATCATTCATAACTTTGACCAGTAAAAGAAATCATAGCAAATTAATTAACTTTAATTACTAATCTGCTTTCTGGATTTAAAAGTAAAATACGATGTTCACTAACTTCGTACAGTTTTCGGGCAGACGGCAAAAATGTTTCGTCTTGACGGACGCTTTTGAGTGCAAAATAAAAAATATGTGATTATCATAGCCAAAAACCGTGCGTAAAAGGAACAGGTTTAAAATGTCATGTTCTTACATGGAGATAAATCACAACACGATGAAATATTTATTACCGAAGACTAGAAAAACACGTCAATTAAAACTGTTCTATTAAAAAACACGAAATGAGGCTTGGCGATAGAGATCCGGAACTGATCTACAAAATAAATATTAAAGGTTGTTCCATGCTGACCAACATAAGAGACTCGGCGAAATCATAAAAAATTCGAAGTTGGAATGTATGACGCCTCATGGGGATTATGCTAAGGATTCACTAATGTCAAGACTTAAGTAATTAAGATAGCGCATTTACGAGCATCACAGGCCATGCACAATACGAGTAGCAGCGCACAATGACAAGAGGCGTTGCCGCTAAAGACCCTCTGCGTTCGCCGATAATTATTAATAACAAGAAAACTACGCGCGGCTCTTGATGATTGAAAAGAATGTAAACATGATCTTTCTGATAAAAGTCAGAGTTCAGAAGGCAAGGCATAACTTTATGTCAACGACTGAACGAAAAGGGTCTATGGAAGCTAGGTATGCCTTCATTAACTTTCTGACGGTAATAGTGGGCTTTTACTTTTAATGGAGAGACGTTTCAGGGAAGAATCCGAGAGCTTCTCTGCTGTGGACTTGGATCGCCGCATGGACGAAGGTGCGCCAAGGGACGCGGGGGGTGAGGTAACCGAGTCTGTGGAGGACTTGAGGCCTCCTCCGTCGAGAGCGGACCTCATGGCGCGGCCCTTGCGGTCGATGTGCAGTTTGTCAGGTCGCACAAACAACCCAAATTTGGGTGCACATTTGAAGTACCTCTCACCCTCGACGCTGCCATCATTCTTACCTGCAAAGTATCATAAAATAAGCAATAATCCTCAGGTCTGCTTAGCATCTTTAATAAAGAAATAATTGTATTTTCCTACCTAACGAAATGAAGCTCACGTTAAATTTCAAGTGACCATATATAAATTGCAGTTCAAGGCTTACCGCAAAATCCAACTTGGTCAAAAGGAAAGATGAATCAATCTTATAATAAACAGCAAAGTTCAGTTCAAGTTTAAACTTCAAATTATGTCCAGTTCTAGTTGAGTCGAAGAAACAAGGCAAGAAAGGAACTGGTCTCGAGGTTGTGGCAAAAACGTGAGCGGGTCCAGAGGTTTTGTCGAGAAGAAGTACTGGGGTTACGGCATAAATATTAACAAGGCCTTCATCTTACGGCAAAAAAGCACGATTTAATGTCCTAACGAAAAAGTGAACTGGAAAAGTTCAAGCAATGATATGAACTCGTCGCGTAATTGTGGCCACAATGAAAACAGAAATTCTAGACATAAAACATACCCATGGGACAGTCAAGAATAATGCCGGCAGTGACGGCTCCTTTACTGAAGTGCGTCATGCCCAGAAACGCTATGACGCCGGTGTAGTCATAAGGCCTGATGCGTACGCTCTCGCCTACGCGGCACCAGTGCGGCAGTCCTGATGCGTCTCTGCCGTCCTCGCCTGCAAATATATAAAATTGAAAACCATGTTCTAGGTAAACATAAATGAAAAAAGAGTAGCCCAAGTATGCTAGGTAATTTAGTCGTATCATAATTAATTAGAATTTCATATTTCATTAATTATAAACCTGGCATTCAAGTGAGTAATCTTCAGGTTTATCAATAGAAATTGTTCAACTTCTTCTAAGGGAACTCCTGCCAATCGAAAGGGGTGCATCCGTGGTTTTCCTTGTTTTTTATTTCGTCATTCAAAAAACAAAGGTGGTATATTATCATGGAAATTAGTAACAAGAAACTTGAATCGGAAGTAGTTTACCATTTTCATATGAAGTCTTCGACTGCTGAGCTAGAGGGAATGACATTCGGTGCAGCGAGTTCTTGCCATTATTTTTGGATAGGGATTTTTTCCGATGGACGACTGCCGACGAGCTGCTCTGACCTGATGATCGCGACGTGGTCGATGTTGAGTAATTAGACAGCGACGACGAAGACGAAGCAGAACTCAGGCAAGTAGAACTACGAGTCAAGCTCAAGAACTCGGTTTCATCCATAGACTCAGACGTAGGAATAACATTACCATCGTTGAGGCTGGTCTCACTCGACGTTAGACCATGGCTCTCTAAACTGCCACTAAAAACATCGAGACCAGGCGGCGCGGAGGCGTGCATCAGACTCAGCGCTGAGCAGGCCTTCTCAGGCACGTTGAGGCCGCTGCCATCCGAGTACCCTGAGCTTGTGAGTGAGTCGTTGCCTCGCACGTCAGTGTTGTGATTGTCATCACAAATATCATGGCAGGAGTTCTCCATCTCTTCAACATGGCTGGAGTCTGAGCTACGCTCATCCACTCGCGCTGTTGCCGATAATAACATGGAGGACGGAATGATATCCTCATTAGAGGCGAGACCAACTGGTGCTGGATCACTTTTATTTTTCGATTCGTCGACTAGAGGATGGCTAGCTGCCGTGGCGTTGGGTGCCAGAGAATGGCTAGCTGCCGTGGCGTCAGATGCCAGAGGATGGCTGGATGCCGTGGCTTCGGGTGCCAGAGGATGACTTGCAGTGACCACGGCTACGAGATGCCGAGGACTCGACTGGACAGCGCTAAAGTCGCATGAAGGCTCTGCGATGTTCAGCAAAGATGTGGAGTCTGTCTGCACCACAGTCTTCGTGTCGCTCGAGTCGCTCTCTCCAGAACTGAAATGTTAAATCGCGACGAAAATGAGAATAAAAATATTCGTTAAACTAAATAGGCGACAGGCAGAGGTTAGGATTTTTTCATTTAAGAAAAACTGCAATCGAAGATATTTCAAATCATTTTCGCCACAATATTCATTTGCAGTTTGTCATTAAGCAGAATCTAAAAATTTATATTCTATTAGGACACCAAAGAAAGGTAAAATGAAGGGATGGGAGCTTAGGTACATTTATACCACCTAATAATATTGCTACTTCTGTCAAATAAGGAGACGAGCGTACCTATAAATAGAGAGCCCGTCAGAGTTGGCGGCAGTAGAAGAGTTGAGGGCAGCGGGGGAGGTCGCGAGGTCGGGGGAGCTGCGCACCGACAAGCTGTCGTCGCTCAGCGTGCTAGACGAGACAGCGCCGCTTCCATAGCCACTGTCACGAGCTCAACATTATCAACACAATAGGCTTAATAATGCATCGATTACGGGAACTGCATTTCTTGTCGGTATAAATAGTGTCTGTACCTACAACGAGAAAACGGTTCAAGTTGAGGCTCTCAAGCCACGGTAGAGGTAGCATCACGTCACCAATCTGGGCTGTTCTATTCTTCAACTCAAACGCACCGACCGTCCGTCGATTGTGGAGAAATCAAGCGTATTTAATAAGGTTTTCTATAACAACTTGTTACAAGATTAATATGATTGATATAGAAGATGGCAAATATGGCTGTATTTTCAATACCTACATTGTTCAGCTGTGAGAAGTTATACCATGAAAATCTAACATTATATGAATGTACTTTCTACATGATTATCCATGAGACTTGGAAAATAGCGCAATTAGCCTTTTTCTACCGTAAGAGTTTTCAATCATATCTAGTTGAGTTGAAATAATTGGACGAATTGAAGGACAAGGGAAGAGGACAAGGGAGTGTTCTACTGAAACAAGCCAGCAGTAAATCAATGTTGAGATGTCTTCAATTCGCAGCAGCTGACAAAGAGAAACAAGGCTTGCACAATGAAAATAAAAATGATTCTGGATATTCCTGAATAATATTTAAATGAAATTTCGCCAGAAGGAAGTACAATGCGAATATCAACCTTAAATAAAACAAACACAGGAATCAATTGTGATGGTCGTCTACTCGAAACCTGCGAGTAAAGCTTAGAAGGTGGAATAACTAGCCATAAGGTTGAATAGAAGGTTGAATAACTTAGCCATAACTTTTCTACTTTGTCGACACTTTACTAAGCCATACCTACCATTTTATGACGCTGAGACTATTATACTGTACTATAAGAAATAACCTGCTGAGGGTGGAAGGTGTGCCGCTCTTGGCAGAGGGCGCTGTGAGGGACACGTCTTGGAGGGAGTCAAGCGTGCGGCTGTGGCTGAGGCGGGACCTGTGCAGGGACCTCGCAGCTGCAGCGCCGCGAGATACAACTTCCGAGTCCTGATGAAATACTCCGATATTTAAACATGCTTATAACAAACTTAATATTATAAAGAATTTTTTATTGCCAACTCTTGGAGATATATAAAAAATTCTTTTGAATTTTTTAATACTTCTATTAAAGTCTATCCGGTCTTGTGTGCACAGTCGGTCTTCTAATTGTTCAAATTCAGGATCATTCTTTTGGTTTTTAAAAGTGGTCATCATCAAAATTAGTTATATTGACGATAATAAATAAAATATATTAACAAAATCAACGCATTATATCCTTATTTCAATGGTAGGCTGACGAAGAGCTTGGTGCTGAACTCACCACGTCCCCAGAGCCACCATCGTCCTCGTCCTCCTCAGGGTGCTGCATGAGGGGGCGGGGGTGGCACTCCTCCAGGACGGTCGTCATGCGGGGGGCCATCTTGACGGGGCCTGGACTCGGCGAGGCTGTACAATACACAACAATGATGGATAACAACGATGATAGATAACAACGATGGAGAGCAATGACAAATAAGAATGATAGATAACAATGACAAATAACAATGATAGATAACAGTGGTAGATAACAATGACAGATAACAATCGTAGATAACAATGACAGATAACAATGACATAACAAACGTCAACGTTTCAATATATAGCTAAACATCGAGCACATTACGAATAGGTAACAATGACGATAACAATGATAGATAACAAACGTCAACGTTTCAATATATATCTAAACATCGAGCACAATATGGCTAATATTGCGAAACTTGACGATCGCCTTACTAGACATTTCCCATAGAAACTTTTTTCTCTGTACATCCTGTATTTCCCTAACTTTATGAGTATTCTCGACTGGAATAAACACTCAAGTTATGATCAATTGGCTATTGAGATTTGAAGGCTTGAAATCCCGATACAATTTCTCTACGACGACGACTGTCAAAATTTTGAAACTGCAAATACTCGTTGGAAATATGATAGCATGAAGTCGAAACGCAAAATTTCGGCTTTTACTTCGTTCTTGAATGTAAAGAATTTATTCAGAGATGTGTTAATATCCGAGATGATTTTTAATATAAGGTCTGTAGGGCATTAATGGGATGGACTTCCCTCGAGAGACTACAAAATAATGAAACAATAATTGTTATTAAACGATACGATATTTCTTTTGCAATCTATAATCATGCAACATCCATCAATACATCAAGTTAATGCATCACAGACCTTCAAGTTACTTTAAAGAGCAAAGTCAGAAATGTTAAGCGGAATCATGAATAAATGAGAATAGCGATACCCATAACGCTAATGAATAAAAAGAAAAAAGCAATACCTGGGAAGGTACTTCATTGTAGCAGATAATTCGTGACTGCGATGCTTAAATAAAGGAGGAAGAGACGCATTATATCTAGTTTTTAACACGTTTTTCTTAGCTTAGCTTCGCGTTTGTTTGTTTGTTTGTTTTTTGTTTGTTGTTAACATTGACAACGAAAATTAGCCCACTTCTGATTGTTCTAGAGATCTTAAATTCGGCATGCAGGCTATTTTCGCCTAACAATTTTGCTTTTCGCTTTAATCATAAATCTGCCCGACACACGTTTTTTTGGGGCGAACCATAATTTATTCATCAGTTTGCTCGAACAAAACCAGTCACGATGTTCCTATTTTCTTACGATTGAAAAAAGCCGGGGCATGCAACTATGGAAAATGTTGACGTTAGCAAGCAAAAATTAGTATAGGTGCCAGCGGGTGAGCTGATAGAGACCAAAATCTTTAGCAGGACAAAAGTATAATATTTATCGAAAAAGCGAACTCCGCGAGGAAAAAAACGCAATAATGCGTGATAAAAATAAACTGGTTGCATTACACTTGAAGACCAGAAAAGGAAATATTTGACCAAGAAATCTTCGTGCATGAAGTAAGAAATTGACATCTGTATTCGTAAATTGAGTAGAGTGAAGGAACATGCGGGAAAAACATCATAGTACAGCAGAAAAAAATACGTGTAGCGAGGACATGCGGCCAGCTGCACTATAATGCAGAGACTCTCTACAACGCACACTTGGCACTGCCGGTTCCCTGGTGACGTAGCGAATTCAAGTTCAAACTCAAGTTGAGGAAAGTCGGCCGGGCTTCAGCGTGTAAGGGAAATCGAAAATTTGTTAATACAAACCGAGATCATGTTAAAAGTACACGTAAACTTGTGTTAAAAGTTGCCAAGATCCTGTTAAAAACCGAAAAAATGTCAAGAAAAATCGAGAACATGTAAAAAGAAACCGATAACCTATCAAGAGACCTAGAAGATGAAACAAAAACCGAAAACGTATAACGTGAAACTCAGAATTAAAGCGTTAGGATAAACCGAAAAATTGTTAAAGGAAACCAAACACATATTAAGAAAGGCACAGAAAACGTTAAGATAACACGAGAACGTGTCGAGAAAAATGTAGAATTCTTTAGGACAAACAAACAAAAAAGGTAAGAACCTGGAATACTCCAAGTTAAAATGTATGTTACATTAAACTATTGCAAGTTTCTCACGTGAGCGTCAACAGATATTTCACACATTTTTCTTAAGAGTATAATCTGGTCTTTTATGGCGATGGTTGCATATACATTCCTGCACCACCGAATAGATTAGGCAGTGATAACGAGTGATAAAATTACGGTATTCCTAATAGTAAGAATTAATAATTATGATATAATAATTTCATGATGAATAATTCAAATTGACAACTCATGATTAAAGCCTTAACCTGAATTAAAGCTTGACAATTAAATTAAGACATGAATATAAGAACCAAAAATAAGAAAGAGATCATAACAGTCACTCACAGAGCCCATACGGACGCTCGCTGGGACTGGGTAGGGAGTAGCGATGCTTGGGTTTGTCACATGGAGTGTTGGCTCCGTTGTTGTTGCTGTTATTGTTGGACTGAAGGGCAGCTCCGTTCATGTCCATGAAGCTTCCTGAGCGAGGCATGGCGCCGCTAATGTTCAGGTCTCCTTCGACGCTCCCGAAAAGCTGCAACCACGAGAAACTGGTTACTAATTTTTCGAAGGGAAAGAGTCATTAAATAAAATCAGGAGAATGAGTGTGAATCGTAGAATAAAAGAGTACAGTAAGGAGACGCTTTGATACGCAACAAACGGAGGGCTATTCGTCAACAAAATTCAGACCAGACGAAATTAAAAATAATTGTAAAAAAGATGTATAAGTTGATTGTGGATTTAGAATTTAGTCGTTTGAGCTTTTAAGTAACGTTATTCGTTCCGTAAGACAACGGAAACGGAGATCAAATACATTTTAACAAGATTACTATACATATGTGTTGGCTCACTAACGGTGATGTACACTAAAATAATTACTTCAACCGAGTTTTTCACTTCTTTTGAAACATGAACATTAAATATTTAACCCTTTCCTCAAACTGTACACACTCCTGACTAATAAAATGCCTATGGTATTTATAATTTCAGAGTTTCAAAAACTCTGAAAACAAAGATCTTCGTCAAAGAAGACTTGCCATGCCAACGCGAGTCTCGGAGTATAGCTACCATGCGAAGACTCGTTCACTCCATGAAAATAATCAAGAAAATATTTAGTTCTCCCTAAATGTTATCAACGTCGGTAAGTTTATGTTAATCATGCAGGACGACGGCTTATCGCGTCTACTGACATTGGTTTCTACGTAACAATCGAGGTATACATAAATGATCGTCCTCAGGCTCTCAGCAAGCGTTTCATTACTCTGCTAACTAACCAGGGACCTTAGAACAAATGACGCAACTGCAGAACCACACAGGTACTAATTCGTCTGTGGCAGGACAATCACAACGAAAATGCTAATAAATATCTGACAGCACAAGAAAAATAGGAGTAAGTAAGACAAATAACATGCAAAAAAAGTGCTAGAAAATGTTAATTCATGCATATATTGCGTTCCATAATTCCAAAAGCTTTCAGAAGTCAGTTTACGAAACTTCTGCTACTGCTGTTCTGATACAGCACAGAGCGACCAGTCACACCGAAAAAATAAGAACCAACACCACAAAAAGATTTAGATTTTTCTCATCTCGTTTATAGTACGCAGAAATGTATAGGGTAAAAATTACAAGCACATAATTACAACACATCTTTCACAAAGCAGTTATTACTCCACATGCTACAAACAAAAAAGTGCGTTCAATGCGATTTCTGCTTGGATGGCTGCTGCAAATCGCAAGAAAATTATTTAAATGAGGCCAGCTAGAAAGTGTTCTATCATAAATTAAAGGGAATCAATTGAAAACGACAAAAAGTCCCGTTAAAGCTCACAGCACAGACCATGCAGAGTACAGTCGGTGACGGTAACTGACTTCGTACATGAGTTAAAGTTACTAGAATTCGCACATGAGTAAAGGGCAACAAATAGTTTGGGCGCGTGTTTTCAAGAAAAGTAAAATTCAGTCAGGAACTCATGGTACAGGAGCTACCAGGAATAAGTGCATGACCGATACCACTGCTCATCCATCCCGACACTTCATGATGAAGAAATTGAAAATTTATGCGCCATTGAAAGTATTGAGTAATGATTCCCGTAGCTTTGAAATTATAAGTGGCTGAATGGAGATACAGATGAGCAAGCAGCCGATAAAATTTAAATATTGTTGATGAAAGCACAAGCCGACGGCTGATCTTCCTCAGTGCAAGGAAAACAGGTTTTACGAATGTAAATGCTGTTCCGACGCAGCGCTTACGGAATTCTTTGATTTTATAAAGGCAAGCAATGCTAAGTAACACACTAATACATATTGATTTAATTTGAACTTTGGTGAAGAGAAGATCAGAAGAAGACTCAATATTTAAATGCGGAACAGCCAAAAGAAGAAGATAACAGAAGGAATAATTACGAAGAAGGCATGTTAGCAGCGCACACTACAGCTATGGACGCTATGATTAGTACGACATGGCCACGCTACCTCTAAGTTAGTCCGAAGTCGCTTCTGCAGCTGAAAAATTCACGTCTACTCCAGTGAATTGTATTTAAAAAAACAACTGCCACACAAACTTCAAAACATGATGTCTCTCACCAACTTCTACTCAAGATTCGATGTAGGTTCTAGCTTTATTCAAAAATTCTCAGGGTACTGGGACCAAGAAATAACTAGAGACTAGGCTATTTAATTAACTAAGTGACTATAAAAGGAATATTTACATTTATGAAGTTCTATTCAAATTTCAGTCGTATAAGTAGCGGTGATGAAGCATGGCGCTACCTAGTACGCCTACGCCTTACATTTCTTCAATCTAAATGTCACAAGATTACAACGCGATTAGTTTTCAGTGAAGAAATAATTCAAGTTTAATTTCGCTGAACCAGTGCGAGTTCGTTGAGTTGGTGGTTGACTAATGCAAAACTGCCTATAAAATTGATTGCCAGAAAACAAGAACTGGACCAGAGCTGTGGAGAAGCAAGCGAGATATAAAAAAGCGAAAGGTCCAAAGCAACACGCAATAATAACGAGAATAATATTAAGTAAATATTGCACCAACCAAGTTATTGGAGAGATAGAAACGTGATAAAATCCGTGAGAAGCGTTCGAGAGACGGTGCAAATAGAGGGAAGCAAGTTGTGAATGCATCAGGCAGATAACAGGGAGCAGTTCAGTGTGTGATTCTGAAATGCAGTCATTCGCACCAAAGCCTACGAGGGCTTTTGCTTCTCCTCAACGAAACGAATTATATTTGCTTCATACTTCGGAACTGACGAGGAGATAAAATTTTCCGCACTTATCGGTAACAAATGTAGGAAGCCTGAAGATGCATTCGAAGTGAATAAAAAATTGATTAAACTCAGGGCACGTATTCATATAAGACTTCGGAAATAATGAGTCTCCATTCACGATTTTCTTGGAAGTTGGTTGTTCATTTGAATTTTGCTTCCACGAAGGGTAAACGACACGCAATTTGTTCTCTACTTGAATCTCTGGTAATACGTGAACAAGAGGCTTGACATGACTTACGTTCGAGAAGTTAGGAACGCTCGCAGTTTTACGCATGAGAGGACGACCAGCCGACTGCAGGAGTTCCTTTACGGCGACGCTCTGCCGCAGCCTGTCCAGCAACAGGATGCTTTCTACGGACGTCACGCCCTTCGTGTACTTCTCTGTGGCAACATCAAGACAAATACGCAATTAGCGCAACTTAGGAGAGCGTTAAGGCCAGGATCACACCATACTGCCTGGCACGCGCCAGGCATATGCCAGTCACGGTCCAGTCCAATATTCTTTTATGCATTTCCATAGAAACATTCACACCAGCCGCGCATGGCAGCTGCCATGACCATGATGTGAATGCGTCTATGGAAATGCACTAAAGAATATTGGACTGGACAGTGACAGTCATATGCCTGACAGGTATTCGGCAGTATGGTGTGAACACAGCCTAAGGGGCGCACACTCTAATGACAACATCACGTTAGTGCGGCTGAGGCGTCGTGAAACTTTAGGTCGGTAACGAAGTCTTGTTCGTGCAGCCATTTCTTCAGTTGAGAAAACTGAGTGGAAGTCTCTCGATGCTCGTCCTCGCCGTGCGGGTGTAACAAAAGCTCTGCTTGACGGGTCACAGTAGAACATTTTGATCATCCTACATACAGTAACGATAAGGCATCGATAGATCGATAGCCGGCCATTCGTTTCCTGAACTGAAAAAGCGGCTGGAAGAACAAGAATTCCGCACCAACCAAGAGCTGCAAGGCGTCATAAATACCCATCTCAAGGAACTGGCGGCAACATTACACGATGTTGAAGCCATATTAGCAATCTTGGACAATGGGCATGGATATGAAAAAAAGTTTCCGATTTATAAGGTAACTGAGTCTCGTAGACTCGTACTACAAGGCAGAAGTTGCAGGTCATTGAGTCCTCACCGATGTAGGTGTCGCCGTCATCTGTGTTGCTGTCGTGCTCGTTGGCCGCCATCTGGGCCAGACTCTCGCGTTCCTCAAGCTCCTCGCTTGCCTGTTAAATGAACCTCACATAAATATTAGAACTTGAATATAAGTAGATACAGTGCGCTTGATACCTTGCTGAGCAGAGTAGAAGTGCCAAAACATCAGAACATTTATCTATACTGTGAGTGAGTGAGAGAACCAGAATGAATATAGTTCGTTCTTAAACCAATGGAGAACATATACAATAGTCAACAATTGGGATGCTTTCTGATTAATGCTAAGAATTTCATTTTGTCCAGAGAGAAAGCACAGCAAACTTTGTGGCAGTATAAAATAAACACATAGAGAAAGGCTGTTGTTGAATAGGATTAACCTTTGGAATATTTGAGACAATTTCATATATAACAGCAGTTTCGAAGAAGGAATTGCCAGAGCCAATGAGGGAGCGCATGAACTTGGTGGTGAGGCTCTGCTTCTTGTAGATGTTGACGCAGATCCTCTTACGCAGCAGCACGTCCATGGTGACCGGGTGAGACAGACGCACTACGCACTTCACGATAAGATACACGCGCTCGTCCGCTGCACGAACAAGTGAGTGGTAGTGTGAGATGTGGTGAGTGGTAGTGTGAGATGTGGTGAGTGGTAGTGTGAGATGTGGTGAGTGGTAGTGTGAGATGTGATGAGTGGTAGTGTGAGATGTGGTGAGTGGTAGTGTGACTAGGGGTGAGTAGACGTGTCTTTAGTTGTAAAAGTGAAGAGTCGTGAGGAGTGGTAGTGTGAGTTGAGGTGAGTGGCAGGGTGACTAGGGGTGAGTAGACGTATGACTAGGGATGAGTAGACGTGTGACTAGGGGTGAGTAGACGTGTTACTAGGGGTGAGAAGACGTGTGACTAAGGGTGAGTAGACGTGTGACTTGGGGTGAGTAGACGTGTCAGTAGTGATGAGTAACATTGAGAGTCGTGAGGAACGGTAGTGTGAGATGTGGTGAGTGGCAATGCGAGTCATGGCAAGTGAACTAGTGGCTCGTGGTAAGTGGAATGGTTGTTCGTAGCATATAAAATATCTATTCATGACAAATTATGGCTAAAGTGAAATTGAATAACTATGTAATTTCTACCTATTCCTGTGTCAATATACCAAGGTGTACTTTATCTCCGGTGGCAAGGTTATGGCTGAGAATTTTGATTTCTATAACCATTTTAGAAAATGATATGATGAAGTAGTTAAATTGCTTTCGATAAGTTGAATGAATTTTATTTCACTTTCAGAATATAAAATATCAAGTAAAATATAGAACAGCATCAACTCGACAATTTCTGCACGAGTCCGGTTAATAAAGGCAGTAGGCACATTATGTCTTGATGAAGTGTATACACAAACTATTTTACTTTCATGCCTACTTAATTGCACAAGCTTATTCAGGCACATTCCTCAAATGGCCCGTAAGCTCTCAGTTTTCTGGTCTACTATGCAAGCTGAATACTAATACAAGGACAAAGAAGATCCGGAAAGACAGATGGACTAATATTTAGCTCTAGAAATAAATGGCACAATGAGTTTGGCAGTCTCCGATTTAGAAGACATATCACTGGAAGTTAGGCCTTAATCTAGCAGGCACATTAGTGTAAACTTAGCCTTGAACTAGCAGGCACACTAGTGCTAATTAAGCCTTAGTCTAACAGGCACATTAGTGGCAACTAAGCCTTAATCTAGCAGGCACATTAGTGGCAACTAAGCCTTAATCTAGCAGGCACATTAGTGTCAACTAAGCCTTAATCCTGTCTCTTATACACATCTAGATGTGTATAAGAGACAGCTAGCAGGCACATTAGTGTCAACTAAGCCTTAATCTAGCAGGCACATTAGTGGCAACTAAGCCTTGATCTAGCAGGCACATTAGTGGCAACCAAGCCTTAATCTAGCAGGGAACCATAATGCAGCAGGGCCTGACCAGCAGTAACGCGGTTGAGCAGCGGGTTGTTGTGTATGGACGAGTCCCAGGAGGCGACGGTGCAGACCTCGTCGCTGTACTGGTCCACGATGGGCAGCGGGAAGAACTTGTTGCTTATCTCCTTCGGGATGATGGCGTTCGTGCCGGCCATCGCCGGGAACTCGCCGTTGTTTTGTGAGGAGAAGTCCTCGCCTGAGAAATCAGTCGATTGCTATTAGAATCAGTCGGTTGCCATTGGAAATCAGTCGATTGCCATTAAAATCTGTTGGTTGCCATTGGAAATCAGTCGATTGCCATTAAAATCTGTCGGTTGCCATTGGAAATCAGTCGATTGCCATTAAAATGAGTCGGTTGCCATTGGAAATCAGTCGATTGTCATTGGAAATCAGTCGCTTGCCATTAAAATCAGTCATTATCCATTAAAAATTGTCAATTGCCATGGGAAATCAAATCATTGGAGTATGGTCATATGGGAAATCAATCGACTTCCTCTGGGAATCAGTCAATTGTCATCGGAAATCAGTAGATTGCTATTGGAAATCAATCTGTGGTCATGAAAGATCAGTTGATTGTTGACGAGCCACTGAGGAAGTTCGTTACTCTCGTTTGAAGTTTAGGCTATGCAGTTGTACAGGCATGTTGCATATTATTTAGCGTTGTAAATTAAATGATTACTTTGGACACTTAGAGAAGACGGTCAATACATAATACACAATTCTTACGATTACAATTTAACGAGGCTTTACATCTTTTGTTCATAAATTGAAATAGAAATGTTGATAGGATAAGTTGTATGGCGGGAAATTTTTTAGGCAACAACATGAAAATAAATTTAAGAATATTTGTTCATAATACTATCAAATGACTATATGTATAAATTATATATCAAATGACTGTGTATGTATAAATTAGATATCAAATGATTGTAGGACAGTTATTTGCTTAATGGCAGGACTGTTGGAACGCACCGTTCAGGTTCAAGAAAATGACAGGAATGTGCGCTTCCTTGCCGATGGGCGGCGTCCAGTCGGCAGGAGCTCCAGGGATGTTGCTGCCAGGGGGCGGGAGGTGGACAGCGTTCTGCTCCTCTGTGAGCGACACCCACTGCTCCACCAATGACTGCTCACGCTCCTGCTCCAGGCTGCTCTGCTCCACGCCACACTTGCTCATTACTTTTTGCAGCTACGGCAGAAAAGGAACAGAATTATATTGTTTATAAGCGCCATGAAGGAGATGTTGAGGAGATTATCGTACTTAAAAGACAACGAGGGCACTAAAAAAAAGTTTGCCATTTCATACCAATAATTATTCAAATTGGAAATTCGTCTTCTTCACAATCAATTACAAAAGTCAAGTGATTGCAACTACTGAAAATTCACCTCAAGAAATTGATTAAAAGATAATACGCTCGATGACCTCCTCTTTCGTCATTCCACCGATAAAAAAAAAATTCAGGCTTGGACTCAGAAAAATGAGCGAGATGAGCAGAAAAATGTCCTCTTGTGGGTCATCCTGACCCATTTTGGCCCAACAAAAGTGGGAATTATTTCTACGCAGGAAGTATGCAACTAATTTAATTAATATGACCAATCCATGTCCTGAGTGCGAAGGAGGGAATAACTCACCACCTCCTGAACATCTCCCTGAACAACAAACGGGGAACAATCCCAATAAATTTGAGGAGAACTTACCTGTTGCTGAAGATATGTTCTTCTCCGCAGTAAGGCTTTGTTCCAGTTCTCCTTGAGCACCTTGAGGTCCTCCTCGGAGTAGGAGTCGAGCTGCCGCTGGATCTTGAGACGCACGCTCACTGACCCGATGGATATGCTCGTGATGCTCTGAGCAGCAATATAATACATATTAGAATAACGCGGCAACATTTATTTTATCATACAAGTTAGAGATGTGAACAAATAATGCATTTTATTAAATAATGATTGCCCAATAATAATAGCATAAGTTACATGAAAATAGCACGGCTTACCGTTATTGTTAACAGGCCAAACCAGGGCAAAATAATAGCACAAACAAGAAAAAACTCGGTACTCACTGCAGTGAGTGACAGAGAGCGCATTTTCTCGTAGACGAAAACGTGAAATCACGGACGGACAAACAGACAGACGGACGGACGACGGACGGACATGACGAGCACAATAGCGCCTTTTTTCCATAAATGCGAAAATGCGCTAAAAACATGAGAATGCCGAGACAACATTTGCTAACCTGACATATTATGGGCAAGGTGCCCGAGTTGGGCACGGGTTTGACTTTACAGACGATGCGCCGCTGCTGGCCTTGCCGCAGCTGATACACGCCCCCGGTGAGCACGTCCTTCTGGGGCACCACCTCCACGCTCTCGTAGCTGCCCCCGTCACCCAGCTCCTGCACCTCCACCCACAGCTCCACCTTACGCGTCAGCTCGCTCCACCTGCCACCCAACTCATCCTTTAGCACTCATGGCGCATCACAAATAAGATGAAAATTTAATTTTTTCCCATTAAATGAAGTAAGTTCCTCCCTAAAAAGCTGATTTTGCAAAGGAATTTTTCCGCACGCAGCTCAGTTGGGTAAACAATGAGTGCTGTACCAGGCTTTTTGACCACGCTTTAGTCACACACAAGATATATAATAGAATACGTGCTTTGGAATATACGTAATTACACATGTGCTTTACATCTTGTGCAAGGCCAAACATCATATGACCCTGGAAAAAAACACGAGTGCGGCCAGGAGATAAAGTTTTGTGCGAGTTCTTAAGTAACTTCTCTCAAGTTCGCTGACTAGGATAACGGTGCTAAACACTTACCCTGGAGGGTAAGAGCGTTCCCCACCTTCTAACTTATTGAGCAAGACATTAATTCTAGCTACAATTTTCAAGACTTGCGTAGATGAGAAGTAATACTTGACTCATGCACACTCACTCGACTATGCATGGCAGTAGTGACCTTGGAACGTGTATTACCCACATGTCATATCATACGAGTATTACCTGAACTTAAGATATTTTTCCCCACCCGGAATATTTTACGAGTATTACGTGACCTGCAATAAATGAGCATCATCCCAGCTGTAATATAATGCAAGCTTTAACCCCGCACCTGTCTGCCAGAGATCGAGCCTTGGCCAGCTGATGGTCGAGCTCCCAGCCCGGCTGGGTGACCGCGAAGCCAGCGGAGCGGTGGCCCCACACCTCGAAGGACAGCGCGCCGTCCACGCACAGCTCCAGGAAGTCTTCGGTCACAGGGATGCGGTAGTCCTTCGTGTGGTCGAACTGTTCACAAGAAAAACCATGTGCAATCTTCAACATTCCGGTCGTTTTCATTTGCGATATTTCAAAGTTAGCTAACAAATATCTTGATCACTGAAAAGAAATGCACGTTTTTACATTGAAAAATTGGCAATGAATTTACTCCAGCGTTTAGCACATATATTTGATGCCAAAATAACAAGAAACGTTAATATAGATTCACAAGATTAATTCTGATGCAAGGCCTGCATCAGAATGACGCACCTTGAACGTGAGGCTTGCATCAGAATGACGCACCTTGAACGTGAGGCTTGCATCAGAATGACGCACCTTGAACGTGAGGCCTCCATCAGAATGACGCACCTTGAACGTGAGGCTCTCGCCCTGTTTGCTGGGCATGGCAGGGTACTCCTGGTCCACGATGGGGGCCACCACTTGTGGCTCCTGCTGACCGAACATTTGGTACTGGCAGAACACGAAGTTTGACAGCGACGGAGGCAGCCCGCTGGCCTGACGGATGCTCACCTGCAACACGCCATCAATGAGTTAGTACAACCACTTTTCAAAATTTCCTCAGTCTCGTCCTTTTGTAATGACTCAAATATGCACTAGGTTATAACGCCTTATATTGTTGCTATTTATTGCCATCATAAACCTACTAACATTGGGTGCCTAAAATTGTCCCACGGTAACATGTGAGCTAACTAGAGTTAAGGGGCTATAGGGACAGATAGATAAATGTTAATAAAAATTAAAACGCTATTACGTTGCAGGATTTGTCGGCCACTTTATATACTTTGCATTAGAATTTGAAAAACTGGAGAAAAGATTCGGCAGCTGCGTCAACATAGCGACGGGGGGGGGGGGAGACGAGGAGGGAGAAGGGAAGAAAGCGGTGAGAAAAAAGAAAGCCTCGCGAAAAGGAAGACAAGAATAATGTAGGCAGGACCGAGGTTCGAAGACCAATAAAGAGGAGGTAGTGCAGGCGCTCCGAAGCACATGGTGCCAGCGGGTGCATCTCAGCCCTTTTGCCCGACCCTACACAACCGAACGGCAGTATAGGTTGCAACCATTCTCTCGGCCCACGACGTAAACGTGGCAAAATTGAGGTATAAAAGTAGCCAAATTTATATTATGTCTTCGAAGCAAAAAGGAGGAAGCCTGAAGTGACAATAGTATCGCGCTGACTAACCCTGATGGTGACAGCATTATCGACGTCAGCAGCGCTGCAGGACTCGTCAGCGTCAGCGTCGTTGGAGGAAGTGTCAGACTGAGTGTCAGCAATGCGCTCGGCGGGGAAGTGTCCAGCCACTCGACTTATTTCCACCTGCCACACAGGAGGGTAAATTGACACTTTCAAGGCCTATAAATTGATATTATTTCAAGCAAAACTTACCTACCTACTACTGTACCTACGATTTATTTAATGTTATATGTATCTTACTATACTCGATACGCAGGTACGTATCGTTGCACAGCGTGTATCTGACATCACAGATCTTCAAACTTGGGCAAAAAATATCGATGGCATACACTGCTTATGACATGCACCACAGCTACTGCATTCACAGCGTTTACAGAAGGAAATAATGTGCAAGTCAGTCTACACATGTTTTACTACTCCTTCGATGGCAGTAATAAATAAATAAATTTATTTTCATATTTTAAAGTTATTACTCGTTTACAAGTGTATGCCTTTACGTCCGTACTTTATCGTAATATATCCCCTACAGCGAGCCTACAAAGTGGCAGTCCATCGACAACAAGGGCCCTGGCCAGAGCGCGCTGCCTTTGTGTGAGAAGCTTCATGTCAGGTAAGCGCTGTATGAAAACATGACATTTGTGGCCATGCTGATCACAAATAGTTACGAGCTACTACCTTCGTCAGCCTATCCCTGACAGCTTTTCAAGCTAAACCTACCAATCACAGAAGAAAAATCAGACGCTACGTGTACTTAGGACGACACGTTGCATGTACTTAGGACGATATGTGTACTTAGGACGATAGGTACGTGTACTTAGGACGATACGTGTACTCCTGCGAGTTTTAATAGTACGGCCCCAGTAGCCCAAAAGCTGCAAATCAAAACTTGCGACCAAGTCAAGACCAATAGATCACCTGCAGCCTGCCTGCGACCTCAGCCTGCTGGGAGATGATAGGCACGTGGTAGCTGAGACGCACGTCGCTGAACAAACACTCGAGGAAGATGTTGGCCACGCCCACGAGATTGTGGGTCTCCTGGCTGTCGTAGAAGGGGTCAGGTTCGGGCTCAGGGCTGCCTAGCTTTGTGTTGTCGTTCTTCAAGGAGCGGGTGTCATTGTTGTTGTTGTTGTTGATGTTGGGGGCGTTGTTACAGTTCTGGGCGTCCTCGTGTAGCTCGCGCATGAGGATAAGCTTGTGCTCCAGCTTCTCCAAAGACCAAACCTGCGCGTGCACAGCACATGCGTGTGAATAAATTGCAAAAATTAATTTTTTTTTAAATAGACATACGTATGCTTGATAAAGAGAAGCTTCTTCTAGAATGATGCTCATTACAAGGATAGGAACAATACTAAAGCATGAATAAATGAGCTGTTCAACCTGAGAGAGGTGAAGATTCTGAGCTCATGAGATGAAACTTTACGACATTAATCAAAAACAGATTGTTGAAATTTCAGAACAGAAATGAGAGAAAATATACTTGAACAATTCAACACGTAGCGTACATTATCACCTCCTTCATTGCACTCGTAAATAAGCAGAACACACTTGAAACATGCATGTAATTTCAAACTGATTTCATATATTTGTGTATTTTTCATTTATATTTATATATTTTATAAGTATTCAGATTTGGTTTGTTATTGACCTGGCTTGGTTTGCCTCGCCGCTTGACGCGGATGGCAGGCTCGCTGACGAAGGAGCTTTTCTTCCTGTTGGGGGAGAGGTTCTCAGGAGGGATCTGCAGCGTGACCTCAAATTTGGTGTTCTTCTTGAGTTCGTTGGCGAGGAAGTTGGCTTGCTGCACCAGGTTGTTAGCCGTCATGATGTCCTGACGCAGACGCGCTAGGCTGTGCCGGAATATGTTCTCTCTGCAAACCCAGATTAGAAACCATGATCGAATTTTGGTCACGCCGAAATGTGAGAATATTTCAGACAGCATATCAACGGGGATATTATGATACTTTGGATAACACGTTGTATCAAAAGGCACGTTACTGTAATAATACTGATTGAAAAGAGGAAATTAAACTGAGGAAGATACACACCTCTCATGCACCACTCACCACTCACGCGCCGCTCCCCTCTCATGCACCACTCACACGCCACTCGCCTCACATGCGCCACTCACATGCCACTCACCGCTCATGCACCACTCACACGCCACTCGCCTCTCATGCACCACTCACAAGCCACTCACCGCTCATGCACCACTCACACGCCACTCACCGCTCATGCGCCCATCTGTCGATGCGGTGTTGGGAGGTGGGGGTGCTGGGGGTCATCTTGTTGCTCCTGACGAGGTCGTACGCAGAGGGGGCGTAGGGAGCGTGAGGGGGCAGAGCGTAGGGGGCATAGGGGGTGGTGGGGGACATGATGCTGCGTAGCTGCTGGAACTGACGCTCGTATTCCTGACGCTGTTTCTCCAGCGCCACTGCACGGCACATAAACACATTTAGCGACGCGACCTACACAAAGGGACATCTGAGGACCGTGGCTGCTGGTATCTAATTCCTGCAGGAGGATGAGAAGGTCGCGGGTACCGCGTTGACTTTGGCGAGCATTAGAGCGACTTGCGGGACAGACTAATGGCACGAGTTTGGTCAAAGCCTTTGACTTGCGGGATGGCTTCGGCTGATGATAAATAGCATGAGAAAAGTACCGTTTGTCTTACCCTTAGAGGGGTAATACTAACCAGGGCTTCAGCAATGAATTTGTGAATGATCCGAGGAGGCGAAATAAGAGCCCAATTATGTGGCTAATTAATTCATAGAACGAGTGAGATCTTTTTCACATGTTTATTAACGAGTAAGATAGATTGGAATATTCACAATGACGTTAAATCTATCCTATCTATCACATATCTCTGAAAATAGACTAGAACTTCTCTCATTCATCTCCAAACAGGAAGATGAACTTGTAACACGTCTCAGTAAATAAATAAGATCTTTCCTCATATATTGTCAGAAGAGAAAAAATAACTTGCTCTGTTTGTCCTCCTCGTGCTGGCGCTCGAGGCTCTGGATGGCAGCCTGGATGGGGTCGTTACTGAGCTCGTGCAGCATGAGCTCCTCCCGCGCGAAGTGGTAGTCGATAGCCTGCGCCGGTGTCTGCGGCTCAGACATCACCCCTGCATGATCGTGGTCAACAGGTATTACTGAGAGTGATGTCAACAGAGGTGTGATCAACAGAGGTGTGATCAACAGAGGTGTGATCAACAGAGGTGTGATCAACAGAGGAATGCTAGACAGACGCGTAATCAACAGATGTCAGAACTGTATGTCAACGTGAGGTTCAAAGGTGCATTCGGATCAAAAACGTTAATTACTAAGAGAACTTATGTTTTATTTACGCTTCATATTAAGCGGGTGTAATAAACTGTCTCGCCTCTTCTCCCACTTTTTCTGACTTTTTTTCCACAAAGATTGCATTTTCAAGTCCAGGTCATATCCAGATACGATAATTATCCTGGATACGCGCCCTAAGAGCCCCTACATAATTCCAGCGCCAGACTTCCACCACACGAACGTCAACAAATACAATTAAGGGAACAGATAAAACGGACCTGTAGAGCGCGGGCAGTTCACTCTGAAGTAATAGTTGAAGCCCCACACAACCCTGTCGCCGTTGCGCAGCTTCGTCTTCTCCACGATCTGGCAGGGAGGCAGGGAGTGAGAAGTCACAAAAGTCTTTTTTTCGGTCAATACATGCAAAGTTAGAGAGACTGTATGCGAGTTTAATGGGGAGCAATAATGCTTAGAAAAACTAAAATAAATGAAAAACTGAACTGAAGACAGGAAGAAAATAACGCTTACCTATAAAAAAATTACAGCCACTATTTATGACTGTACAAGCTTGTCTTCTACATGCCTGAATGCCTGAATGCATAACAAGCGTTGATTATGAGTCATTAGAAGATTGCACCCAACATCGGGTCAAGGAAGAGCTCTAGTTCAACTAGCCTGGACGCCGTTGACGCAGTTCTTGGCGTCGGGCATGGGGTCAAGGAAGAGCTCTAGTTCAACTAACCTGGACGCCGTTGACGCAGTTCTTGGCGTCGGGCATGGGGTCGAGGAAAAGCTCGTTGTCCTCGATGGTGAAGACGCAGTGACGCGCAGAGATGCCCACGCCCCCCAGCTGGATGTCGTTGCCCGCAACGCCCGGTCTGCCCACGCTCGACTGGTCCTGTGTACCGGAGCACGTTATTAAGGCGCAATAAAAACGAGCCATCAGGGAGGCCTCCTACAAACACACGGAGGTTTATATACAGAAATTGTTGCGCCCAAGCTGATCTCCGTTGCTCGGGCGATACACAAAAACGGATCATTTTACTCTACTGATGCTTGCTGTTTTGAACCTCACAAAGCAGAAGATTTCTTTTCAACATTCCAGAATTCCATTCGGCATCCCATATAAACCTATATTGAACACACTCACACATTAAACATATTCATCTATTCATTTGCAGTGAGAGTAGTTTGATTACGAACACAAATGTATCCGTATTTGCAATAAAGAACTAGAAACGTCGTACACCACGCTTCTCTTGGACAAATGAAGTAAAGAGTTCACCTTGAGATAGTAGACGAGCATCTCGTTAAGTGAAGGATCAGCATTGAGGTTCACGAGGTAATATTTGTCCTTCTCCACACTGATGCCCGACGTCTGCACGCTGATGCCCATCTTCTCCAGCGCCTGCTGTCGCTCCTGCTGCACCCGCTCTGTAATGATCATGGCATCAACTACATTTCATAGGCGCTCTTGCTTCACTAACGTTAACATACACAGTCAACATCTTAACTACGGATGCGTTACTGCTTTTGCAGGGGTAATTCACGGCACAAACTAGCCTACTACTTGAAATGTAGCATTCACGGCACAAACTATCCATTCTTGGTACGTTGTTGCGATTTGATTTGTCATCGATATTGCTACTCGCCCTCACACAAACAAAATGATTGAAAAGCGGACATTTTTACGTCGTTATAGGAGGCTGCAACGATGATGTTATCTGTAAATATGACATTTGACAAATGGATTAAAAAACCTTCGTTAGAGCGAAAAATTATTTTTAATAAATGTTTTCAAGCACATAACCTACTCATTGAGAATTGACCTTGTTCTATAAAGGAACTCGATAACTTTTGGCAAAAATAGTACGAGTATCACTTCTCGATACTAAATACACAGTGGCCTCAATATTCTTATGGGAAACATCACACGGCACATAAAGCCTACTGACCTGTGGCTTTTGATTCATCCTATGTCGGCGTCAGTAGAGTAATATTTTAAGTAGAGAATATTAATATTCACAAAGTCCACTGACCCGTGGCCTTAAGTTTATCCTCCCATGTCTGCGACAGGTTCGTGATGAGTTTCTCCGACTCGTGCAGCTTGGCGTTGAGGGACGCCTCCTGGATGGACGCCGAGCCATCCTTGTGCAGCTTCTGCAGCGTCTGAACCCAAAACAACAATTTATTGAGAGCCTAATGTGAGATAGATTATTTACTTCGCATACTCTACACAAAACTGACACGATACCATAAAGTTTACTCGGATAGACTAGGTCTTGGTAACAGCATGTGTGAAGTGGATTGACCACCGGGCGTTATCAGAGATAAGGCGCATCTTTACAATAGCAATAATTGTAGCAATACGGTGAAGAGAGACGACAGGATTAACAATCAAAAAGGGTGCAACTTGAATGAGTAGAATATCAAATGATAATGAAGAAATTAGAAATCACACTAGATTATGCAACCCAGCATTTTATGTAGGATTAAGTCACTAAATACCGGCTAAAGAGAGAGGTTTCTCAGTACAGCTTGTTACTGCCCAGCAACTACCGCTGGCAGCAGGCCACTTGCCTGCAGCTGCCCCTTGAGACTGTCCACCTCCTCCCTGAGCCACTTGCCTGCAGCTGCCCCTTGAGACTGTCCACCTCCTCCCTGAGCTCCCTAATAAGCTTGGCGTTCTGGTCCTCGTTGACGACGGCGTTGTTGACGATCCTCTTGGCCTGGTTGGCGTAGCGCAGAGTCGAGAGCGTCTCTTCGTAGTTGTCGGAAGAGGGCGAGATGGTTGCCACCATCACTGTCTTGCTATTGCCGCCAAGGTTATCCTGTAAACGTCAATTCCACATGGATTATTATTATTAATCTAAAAAGCAGTTATCATGGAGTCTGGCTCAAACGAACGTCGAGGGCACGTTACACACAAGTTTAATAGTAAGCAAAAAATCATTGACACCAGAAAGGATGAGGACGGATAGAAATGTCTAAGCACTTGATTCATAGGCTCTACAAAATAGTTCCGTCTTTAGCCGTCGACGAAAAACCTGCAACGAACGAGCCGAGGTTACGGAAGCCGACGGCGACTGGTAATGCTCTGTCGTCGACGGTAGATAGACGTGTAAATGGAACGACGAGGTTCGCTGTTGATGACGAACACAGTCGTCTGCTGGAAGGCAGATCCAACACGCGCTGCTGACATTCCGTGAGAAAAGGGGGAGACAGAACGAGAAAACATATGAACGTCAGAACAGCGACCGTGACTTTCGTGCGCTGTTGCTGCATGCGCAGCCACTGAAGATCGCACAATATCGGCGTCACGTGGTTGAATTTTCGTTTATTGCACACGACTGGCACAGTCGCGTTCATTACGGTTTGCAGTTTATTAAGTGCCGTGGTCAGAAGTCTATGGAGTGTGGCATAACCACAGTCCTATCTGGTCAGAACAACGATCGCCACTTGAGGGTCTCGAGGACAGGCCGCGAAAGACCGCGGCTGATGCTACGTATTCATCGCAGAGCGCCAAACAAGCGGTGATGACTTAGAGTTAGACAATGTGTTTGTTCATAGAAAGTTCTGAGTAAAGCAGAATGCCCAGGTTGTGAACCGAAGACGCAGGCATGACTAACTCGTTGCCCGCGCGAACAGGGTTGGCTGATGCCGTCGCCGAGCAGTCGCAAACCAAATAAATTCGGTTTTAGATGCATTGAGCTGGAGACGCTTGGAGCGCATCCAGTCTGAGACAGCGTCCATGCAGACAGACATCTGTTCGTGCAACGCTGCGGCGTCAGCCGGTGCACAGTAGCCATAAATTTGGGCGTCGTTGGCGAACATATGCGGATTCAAACTATGGGAATCAATCATGTGCAATACGTCTATAGTATCTAACAGGTAGAGTCGAGATCGGGCCGAGAACTGATTCCTCTGGCAGAATTCCGGCGTCGAACGCATTGGAATCTATTGCTGAGATAGGACTCGAACCACCGCAGCACTATGCCTTGCAGGCCGAATGATACGTCAAGTCGACGCAATAAAGTTGCGTAGTCGACCGTGTCAAACGCAGACGACAGGTCGAGTCAATCCAGTATCGCAATGTCGCCGCAGTCTACTACTCGCAGAATATCTGAAAGTACCTTCAGCACAGCAGTTTCCGTCGAGGGGAGAAGACGGTATTTAGACTGGAGGCGAGGCATGAGACCGGACTGCTGAAGATGGTAGTTCAGCTGTCGGGCTACACCGTCTTCCAGGAGTTTCGACAAAATCGACAGGTTGGAGATGGGTCGATATGATTTGGGATTACAAAATTACAAAATTGTTTCTTATAAAATGGTAGTTGCATCCTGGCCGAAGTCCATAGTGGATTGTTTTCTCTTAAAAAAATAGAGTAACTTTTGAATACCTCCAATTTTTTTCGACGAGCTTGTACAATTACTACGCTTCACGCAGCCTATAACTGTTATTGCCACAAAAACAGAAGTAACGTAAAATTAGAGGCCTTGAAACTTCAGAAAGATATTAGTGATTACAACATTATGGTGTAATATAAACTTCTGTCCAATTGGGCTGGACACCTACAAAGGAAGAAGCATTGCAAGGCCTTGATTACACAATTCACCTTGAGCAGCATGGTGAGCTGAGAGTCTCTGTAGGGCACGAAGCTGTCCTGCTCAGCGAGCTTGGAGATCACCAGCCCCAAGGTAGACAGAGACCTGCATAAGACAGAGGTCGCGGTCACGGAACGTAAACAAAACAAGCATGTTGCAGGGAGGGTGTCAATATCTCTCCAGTATGAAATTGTTATGTAGAATTCCATGTAATTGAATTTAGATTTCTTTACAGTTTGGCAACAGAATGACTCAGTCATGAGAGAGTTTAGCTAGAACTCATGAATCAAACAATTCGCTACATATCTTAGAATAAATAAGACCCCAAGTATTTTTTCTTACCCCGGGAACATATAAAACCATTTTGTTGCGCTTCTTTTAAATGTAAACCAAAAAGGCACGTTACATTTTTTGGGTTGCAAAACTAATTATAATTAAATATCATTTCTAAACTGAACGAAATTATCCAAAAGCACAAGCGGGAGACAACAGCAACAAATATAGGAATATCACTACAATAATATTAACATACAAAGTTAAGTAAGAGGACAGCGACTCACTTGTTGATGTTGGAGCCTTCACGCAGCCGCTCCCCCACAGCCCCCGTCTTGCTGGCTCGCTCAGAACCCGCCAGGTCAACCAATGATAACTTAGACACCTGTAATCAATAATCGTCATCTTTAAGATCAATACCACTATGCTATTTATTAATTTTATCATCAACACGAGCCTCTGTTATAATGATTAATATTACAATCCGCGACCCAACCAAGCTTTTTAAAAAACCCGTCATTTATATATCGACACCTCCGACATACATTCGCCCCGACACCTCTGACATACTTTAGCCCCTTTGACATAATTTGGCCCCCGACACTCCTGCCGTACCTTGGCCCTCGACACCCCTGCCGTACCTTGGCCCTCGACACCCCTGCCATACCTTGGCCCTGTCTCTTATACACATCTAGATGTGTATAAGAGACAGGGGCCAAGGTACGGCAGGGGTGTCGGGGGTCAAGGTACGGCCTGTCTCTTATACACATCTAGATGTGTATAAGAGACAGGTGCAGCACTCTACTGTACTGTGCAGCAGTAACTGCACTGTGAACGAGCACACACACCGTGATTACACAAGGCAGCGGTCTGCAACTTATAGCCTGACAAAAACACCATGCAGGCTGTGAAGGATGAAGCTGCTCCCTACAGAGCGCAGGTCTTGATAGTTCCCCAGAAGTTCTTATCTATTCGGTCGTTCATGGCTCAGTTGGGACCGGCAATACCCGCCTCCTGATTTGAATTCTTAATGATTCCTTTCTACAAGAGCAATCCCAGCCACCACCACCAGCAGTGAACACTTTAGTGGTGAGCCGATTTCCTGCTCAGGAAATCGGTTAGGATAATCGGAACTTAATCAACTATTTCTCTCCAATACGTGCTGTGAACCCATATTGTTCATGCTCTGATATACACTTTGATATACCAGCAACTGATATACACTCAATAAGTGCCGTAGCAGTCGGTAATTTGTGATGAGTACATTCCTACTAGCAGAGTCTGGCCACACGCGAGGATGCAGGCGTTTTAACGCCCCCTAACCACCTACCGGTCTGGCCGTATGCGAGGATGCAGGCGTTCTAACGTCCCCCGACACCCCTGCCGTACCTTGGCCCCAACACCCCCGACACACCTTGGCTCCCGACACCCCAGCCGTACCTTGGCCCCAGACACCCCCGAAGCGACGTCGAGGACGGTCTGGGTGAGGACGACGTTGAAGACGGCGTGGCTGCGGCTGCTCTCGGCGTTCATGTTGGTAGCGGCGACCGTGCGCGCCGCGTTGCCCTCCATGATCAGCCGCTCGATCTCCTGCGCACACACATCACGAGCTTATCAGGTGCATGCATCACGAGCAATTGATCAGGTGCAAAAGATAACGAGCAATTTTTCAGATGTTATGCTGTGCCAAATTACAGCTCGACAAAATACGTGAACTTAATTTCTGATAGAACGGCGCCTGCATTTTAGACACCAACGCCATTCACAAGTCTTCGTGTAACCATGAATAAGATATTGAACTAAGGTGCAAACTATGATAATACAGTTAGTTATTAGCGAATACGGTGAATTCTCATAGAATCAACGTTTTATTCATTTTAATTTACAGCTCCACTGCAAAAAAAAAATGATATGCCACATGAATTAGTCAGTTTCTTAATGCAATATAATTCTTCTAAATAAAACAATTACATCAAATAAAAAAAGAAGAAGAAAAAATAAAGTGGAAAAACAATGGAATAATGTCTTACGGCGTAGCTGGTGACGGCGAGGGCGCTGAGGCCGTTGACGACGATGCCGCCCTTGCTGAACTCCCTGATCTTGAGCTGCTGGCGGTTGTCCCTGCTGGGGTCCAGCAGGTCGTTCAGCTGCCGGGGGGCAGAGGAACGTCAGACGCATAGTCATTATTGTGGCAGTGCAGGCGAACTGTCACTATTGTGGCAGTTCGCATTGATGGCAGTGCTTCATCGATTTGGCACAGCAAGCTCACTAATCACAATGAACACTTTTAGTATCATTTCAGGTCAAGCTTATTATTTAGAGTTATTTAAGGCTTGATTCACATAATACTGCCGGGCACGTGCCAGGCAGATGCCGGTAACAGTCCAGTTTAACATTCTTTAATGCATTTCCATGGAAGCATTCACAGCATGGGCATGGCAAGTGCCATCCACGTCTAGTGTGAATGTTTCTACTAGCACGTCTGGCATGAGCCCGGCAGTATGGCGTGAATGCTTCTACTGGCATATGTCTGGCATGAGCCCGGCATTGTGGCGTGAATAAAGTCTATGCGTGCCAGGGTTTGTGCGGCGAGAATAGCATCCTTAGTCAAGAGTTTGTTGCGATTCTCATTAAAAATGAAGTTTCAGATAGGCGGAACTGCAACTCAGCTCGCGCTCAGCAGTCCTGCATGACGCACAGAATGTTTCAGTACGCACTGCATCCAGTGCCGGGTTTTAGTATTTACACTGCATTGAGTGCATGGTTTCGGTATGGTTTCGCAAAACTACCGTCAGACTCTCCCAGACGAAGCGAAGACACGAACTCAAGCGTGCACAAGTTGTGCTCAAAACATGTTCACCATTGCAAGAACTTCGATAATTTATTAACTTATGAGAAAAATGGCCATATATTTAGACCTTATCCATTAATACGCCAATCTTTTTTTCAATGCATAAGTAATTCCAACTAACGCTTGATCAATAAGAATAAAACATTTAAAATACTAGTACTACAATCATTTCGGCATCAAAATTTTTACAAATTAGCCATATGAGAAAGCACAAGAAAGTTACGATGTCATTCGAAACCGAATTAATGGCCTAGAATAATCCAACGTCATCCAACTCTAATAAATCTCATTATCATTGTCCATGCCTTTTCAGATTGGGGCGAAAATGGGCGTAATATTTGTTGTGAGCGACGAGCATTAGGCTGGAATAGGATATCAACTTGACCATCAATAGCACAAACATATTGAGACCCAAATATTGGCTGCAGCCTCATTGGAGCCAACAGAGAGCTCGGCTATACGCAACCTTGACGAGCCAATCAATACGAAGAGGCGGGGGATGTGACCCAGCAATCTGATCGAAGGTTACGCTGACACATCATCTTCTAGTCCAGCGGTTATTACGTCTTCTGGGCAGAAATTCCAACAGCAAATTCGAGACAATAGGGCAAGGTTTTCTGCCAAGCACCGATATGAAATCCGTTTTTAGCGCATTTTCTCATTTACGGAAAAAATGCACTATTGTGCTCGCCATGTCTGTCTGTCTGTCCGTCCGTCTGTCCGTCCGTCCGTGACCTCAAGTTTTCGTCGACGAGAAAATGCGCTCTCTGTCACTCACTGCAGTGAGTACTGAGTTATATTTTCTAAAATTAGTCAAAGGCGTAGAATCAACGCGAATATGTCGATTTTTTGGCCGAATGCCGCGTTACTGGGCGATGCATGTAAGGTGCGAACTACGCAAGACAGGATGGCAATTAGGGGATGAAATATCAAATGATTGATAGGATCCAGGTGACCCTAGATGAGGATTAAACGAATGACGCAGCACGACGTGTACGATTTTGGGACGACGAACAACCCCGTGGGACGTGCACGGTTTTGGGACGAGTAAGAAGCAAAAAAGAAGGGCTTGGTATAGGGCGTTGAAGAAGCTCTGACGAATATACAGCATTGCACGCGTTTTTGTTGAATACTGATTTCGTCATGTTGTCCAAATATGGACATTTTTTGCAGGTAGCCCTGACAAGCCTCTGTACAGGCCTACAGTGGTTTAGGATGCCCCACAAAAAGGCAAAAACGATATTTGGACACAGTCTCGCTCATCTATTGAGTAAGCGCGGTTTTGAGTGAGAGGCAATTATAATTGAGCGTTATTCGAAGCCTCGACACAAGCAATAATAGATTATTTATCTTACAACAGTCTACCCTAACAACGGACACCAAGCAAGACTGACCTTCTCATTGTAGAGTTCCATGTACGAGACCTCGACCTTGCAATAGATTATTGATCTTACAACAGTCTACCCTAATAACGGACACCAAGCAAGACTGACCTTCTCATTGTAGAGTTCCATGTACGAGACCTCGACCTTGCAATAGATTATTGATCTTACAACAGTCTACCCTAATAACGGACACCAAGCAAGACTGACCTTCTCATTGTAGAGTTCCATGTACGAGACCTCGACCTTGCAGCCCGTGTTGTGGTCCGTGCGGGCGATGCGTTCGAAGAGTTCATCACAGAGACGCGGGATGAGGCCTTTGTTGTCATCCGTGCCCATCATCGTGTAGGACTTGCCTGAGCCTGCAGTATAGGTTTACTATAAGTATATATATACCGTCTCAGAATATTGCTCAATGAATGCAATATTGCGACTTCCTGTATCTATAGATTAAACGTAACCAATAATTACGTTTTTAGGTAAAATAAAACGGAATAAATAGTAAATTAGATTGACACAGTTTCGTCTACGGATGAAACGTGAATTAATACAAATATTCAAAATAATAATTGAAGATCGCTTGCCTTTAGGAAAATGGCAACAAACTTCTATGTAAAATTACAGATGCTTTTTTGTTTTCTTCGATACTTTCTTCTGCGTAACGTACATAATATAAAATCTCTCGCTCACAAGAAACCGTCGGACAGACCGAGAAATCTTTTTTCGTGACTGTGCTTGGGAGTGAAGTTGACTGCGTAAGTGTCAGGATCTCAGCCAGCGCTTAATTTGACGGGTATTTGGGGTAATACTTTTGTCTTCTTTATTACCAAGTTGACTTTGGACTTGATTTTGTGGGAAATGTTTCGTAAAAAAAACTAAGCGATAACATTCAAGTCACATTTACCAGCGAGATCTCAGCTCTACACCAGGAATATGAGAAACAAAAAATTAAACAATGCGTGAAAGCGAATTAATTCACGCATAACATGTAATAGAAAAAACCGCAGAGACTAGCGGCCAGGGAACGATGTTCAAACTCCGACAGCGACGTGTTGAATTTTGAATAATTTTTCTAACAATAAGACATATTTGTAACGTATGCTCCGTTCAAAAGTTAGTAATTCTTTACGTCTAATGATTTTAATCTGTCAATTCTTTATGACGCTTGAATGCTTATTACAAAAAAAAACGAACAAAGTCAGAATTCTATTCTATTAAGGCTTTAAGGGTATTGAAAAAAAACGTTAATATTGTATTCTACAAAATATTATCTGCATATGCGTCTCGAGCTTTATTTATTTCACGTAGACTGATGTATTTCAGAGATAAAAGTAAGACACAAACACTAAAGAGCTATATGAAAATGACTCATGGGAAGCAATGCTGCGATTGTCCTTTGTTATTATTGAACGGATTACACATCGTGCGACTACACAGCTCTAGGCGTTGTAGTTAATTGTATGCCCGACCATTATTTTTATTGTAAGTAAAAGAACAGAGATCGCATCGCACTTGGAACAATATATTTATACGGTGTATTCCAACATTGCTTACCTTCGAAAAGAACATCATGACAAATAAGTGAAATTACCAAACATTATTACTAATTAATGAAATTTCTGGATAGCTGCTTTTCTTACAAGTTTATTTTACGAGTTCAAATATGATCAGAAAGTCGCTCTTCTAAATAAAAGCCAATCTTTATCGTGACAGCTGTCGTGATCACTTCATATGGCAAGTTATAAATGAAACATTCGCTTCTGCCATGTCAATTTAATGGAGAGGAACGATGTTCAAAATTTACTCCACTGCAACCTGACGCGGGGAAGCGAGATGCCGTTCAATATCTTACAATGAATATTAGGATTTTGTATTTTCAAGTTTATGCCGGCATAAAAATGTATCATTCGACCAGTATTGTGTATCGGCAGGAAGTTCATTATGACCATATGATGATGGCCCATGCAATAACACTCTGACCAACAGTTTCATACTGCCAAAGCTTACTGCGGTAATTAGGTTATTGTTTTTATAAATAAAAACACTTTATTCGAACATGAGTTCCGCTATTTCTTCTACTAAACTACCGTCACTTCCTACAAAAAAATCCTATGAGATCAGCGAGTTCTATAGCCTGTTATTCTCATGATTTTCATGCTTGCTCACACGCTTTCAAATGTTTGATGGACATTACTTCAAATGTACTCGTAATTTATCCTCGCAGCATTACGAACCAACACCAATATTGTAAATCTAACGCTAAACAGATCCTATCCGATGCTGTATACCCTATATTGAATCCGCTACAATTAGCATACTATTAATATGACGTACACAAGATAAGGTTAGGGGAGTGATGAATAGGTTCCCGCGGAGGGGGAGGGTAGAGAGCGAGGGGTTAGAGACGACAGAGAGAGAGAGAGAGAGCAGAGAGACAGACAGAGAGAGCGAGAGAGCAGAGACGAGATGGCAGAGCAGTGAGAGAGAGAGATGGCAGAGTAAAAATGGCAGAACAGGGAGAGCGGTGCAGGGAGAGTAGTGCAGGGAGAGAGCGGTGCAGGGAGAGCGGTGCAGGGAGAGAGCGGTGCAGGGAGAGTAGTGCAGGGAGAGAGCGGT
Source organism: Hyalella azteca (assembly GCF_000764305.2). Classification (NCBI taxonomy): domain Eukaryota; kingdom Metazoa; phylum Arthropoda; class Malacostraca; order Amphipoda; family Hyalellidae; genus Hyalella; species Hyalella azteca. Next base: position 13,786 of record NW_025944675.1, on the reverse strand, counting down.
GCAGGGAGAGCGGTGCAGGGAGAGAGCGGTGCAGGGAGAGAGCGGTGCAGGGAGAGAGCGGTGCAGGGAGAGAGCGGTGCAGGGAGAGCGGTGCAGGGAGAGCGGTGCAGGGAGAG